>NC_069502.1:399310854-399610854 GCF_027579735.1 Bombina bombina
CATCACAAGTTCCTGAGGTTTGCCTTTCTGGACAAACATTTTCAGTTTGTGGCTCTTCCTTTCAGTCTGGCCACGGCTCCCAGAATTTTCGCAAAGGTTCTGGGGTCTCTGCTGGCGGTTCTAAGACCGCGGGGCATTGCCGTGGTGCCTTACCTGGACGATATTCTGATCCAGGTGTCGTCTTATCAGCTAGCAAAGTCTGATACCGACATTGTTCTATCCTTCCTGAGGACTCATGGGTGGAAGGTAAATCTGGAAAAGAGTTTGCTAGTTCCACAGACAAGAGTTTATTTCTTGGGAACTCTAATCGACTCTGTCCATGAAAATCTTTTTGATGGAGGTCAGAAAATTAAAGATTCTGAACACATGCACAGACAAATCCTCGGCTGCCAGTGACTTAGTGCATGGAGGTAATTGGATTGATGGTAGCGGCATAGGACATCATTCCATTTGCTCGGTTTCATCTCAGACCTCTGCAACTGAACATGCTCAGTCAGTGGAATGGAGATGATATAAATCTGTCTGCTCAAATATATCTAGATCAGGAGACAAGGGACTCTCTTCTATGGTGGTTGTCGCTGGATCATCTATCCCAGAGGACATGCTTCCGCAGACCCTCTTGGGAGATAGTGACAATGAATGCCAGCCTGATAGGATGGGGAGCAGTCTGGAACTCCCTGAGGGCCCAGGGTGTATGGACTCGAAAGGAGTCTCTACTTCCCATCAATATCCTACAATTGAGAGCAATCTTCAATGCTCTTCAGGCTTGGCCTCAGTTGGCTTCGACCAAATTCATCAGATTCCAGTCGAACAACATTACGACTGTAGCTTACATCAATCATCAGGGAGGAACAAGGAGTTCCTTAGCGATGACAGAAGTAGCCAAAATAATTCAGTGGACGGAGTCTCACTCTTGTTATCTGTCGGCAATAATTGGGAAGTGGATTTTCTTAGCAGACAGACGTTTCATCCGGGAGAATAGGAACTTCATCCGGAGGTATTTGCCAATCTGATTCTCAGATGGGACAGGCCGGCGTTGGATCTTATGGCGTCTCGTCAGAATGCCAAGCTTCCGAGATACGGGTCTAGGTCCAGGGATCCCAGGGCCGAGCTAATTGATGCCTTGGCAGTACCTTGGTCCTTCAGCCTAGCTTATGTGTTCCCTCCATTTGCTCTCCTTCCCCGGGTGATTGCTAGAGTCAAACAGTAGAGGGCTTCGGTGATCCTCATCGCTCCTGCGTGGCCTCGCAGGACTTGGTATGCCGATCTGGTGGACATGTCATCTCAGCCACCGTGGAAGCTTCCATTGAGGAAAGACCTTCTCATTCAGGGGCCCTTCCATGATCCGAATCTGGTTTCTCTGCAGCTAACTGCTTGGAGATTGAACGCTTAATTCTATCTAAGCGAGGGTTTTCTGATTCTGTCATAGATACCTTGATTCAGGCACGTAAGCCTATTACTAGAAAAATTTACCATAAGATATGGCGTTAATATCTTCATTGGTGCGAATCCAAGGGCTACTCATGGAGTAGGGTTAGGATTCCCAGGATTTTGTCTTTTCTCCAAGACGGCTTGGAGAAAGGGTTGTCAGCAAGTTCCTTAAAGGGACAGATTTCTGCTTTATCTATTTTATTACACAAGCGTCTGGCAGATGTTCCAGATGTTCAATCTTTTTGTCAGGCTCTGACTAGGATCAGGCATGTGTTTAGACCAATTGCTCCTCCTTGGAGTTTGAATTTAGTTCTTAAAGTTCTTCAAGGGGTTCCGTTTGAACCTATGCATTCCATAGATATTAAGTTATTATCTTGGAAAGTTTTATTTTTGGTTGCTATTTCTTCTGCTCGCAGAGTTTCTGAGCTTTCGGCTTTACAATGTGATTCTCCTTATCTTATTTTTCATTCCGATAAGGTGGTGTTGCGTACCAAACCTAGTTTTCTTCCTAAGGTTGTTTCAAATAAAAATATTAATCAGGAAATTATTGTTCCTTCCTTGTGTCCTAATCCTTCTTCTAAGAAGGAGCATCTGTTGCATAATTTGGACGTGGTCCGTGCTTTGAAGTTCTACTTACAGGCGACTAAGGATTTTCGTCAATCGTCTTCCCTGTTTGTTGTTTTTTCTGGGAAACGTAGGGGTCAGAAAGCTACGGCTACCTCTTTTTCTTTTTGGCTGAAGAGTATCATCCATTTTGCATATGAAGCTGCTGGACAGCAGCCTCCTGAACGAATTACGGCTCATTCCACTTGGACTCTGGCTTCCTCATGGGCATTCAAAAATTATGCTTCTGTTGAACAGATTTGCAAAGCGGCAACTTGGTCTTCTCTTCACACTTTTTCCAAATTTTACAACTTTGATACTTTTGCCTCGTCTGAGGCTGTTTTTGGGAGAAAAGTTCTTCAAGCAGTGGTGCCTTCCATTTAGGTTCCCTGTCTTGTCCCTCCCTTTTCATCCGTGTACTATAGCTTTGGTATTGTATCCCACAAGTAAGGATGAAATCCGTGGACTCATCGTATCTTGTAAAAGAAAAGGAAATTTATTCTTACCTGATAAATTTGTTTCTTTTACGATACGATGAGTCCACGGCCCACCCTGTTTTTATATGACAGGTCTTTTATTTTGTTAAACTTCGGTCACCTCTGCACCTTGGCTTTTCCTTTCTCTTCCTAACTTCGGTCGAATGACTGGAGTGGGAGGGAAGGGAGGAGCTATATATACAGCTCTGCTGTGGTGCTCTTTGCCTCCTCCTGCTGACCAGGAGGCGATATCCTACAAGTAAGGATGAAATCCGTGGATTCATCGTATCGTAAAAGAAACAAATTTATCAGGTAAGAATAAATTTCCTTCTTGCCCTGTCACATTCCCCTCCCTAGAAGAGCTTCTGTCCAGCTCTAGCCAGTATCACATATATCCCTCTTTAAGTTACATCCAATTTCCCTATTTAAGTCGTACTACACACAACTACTCAAAGGCCCATTACCCAACCCGGAAAGAAATTACATAGAATAACCACATTCAATTGGAAAATGCCCACCTTAGTGACGATTTATGGTTACTATGTTACCCCCTCCCAGGTTTAAATACTGTTTTAAGCATTTTATTCAATTGTGTTTACAGTTTATATGTAATGGTATTGTTTTGTTTTTGTTGTTCCACTTGTTTTATCAACTTGTTTTTCCCCTGTTTGCCCGCAGATAATAATACCTCCCACTTTATTCGCTGCTCCTATACTTTTTTTCTATTCCTGCTTCCTTATCTCTGCGAGAAGGAAAAATCTGGTAAGCCTGCAACCCACACCACACTACATAAAGGACTTGGTTCGTCTTACAAACTTGTCTTTATACAATGTGCAAGCATCAGCCCTGGCTCAGTTCATAATAATGATAATTCTATTCACGCATACTCCTACCCTTCCATATACTCACACCCAATTCATACCCCTTCTAATTCCTTGTGATCTTCCCCTCAGTATCCACCATGAGTGCACCTGATATTACGATCCTAACCCAAAATGTTAAAGGTCTCAACTCCCCGACAAAAAACCCCCATAGCATTAAACTGGTTTTATAAACACAAATGGGATATTGTTTTTATACAGGAGACACACTTTCTTAAAACCTCGGAGCCCATATTCACATCCAAACATTTCCCGATAGGCTATTTCAATTTGAACAGTGTGAAATGCAATGGAGTTGGGGATCCTTCCCCACTGAAATACACTATTCCTATTAACACATAAACTCACAGATAATGAAGGAAGTTACATAATCCTGATGGGGACCCTGTATAACCGCCCTATTACACTAGCCAATATATATGCTCCAAACACAGGCCAAACTCGTTTTAACAAAAAGGTCATTAGAGAAATGATGGGAATAGCCAAGGGAACTATAATTCTTGCAGGAGACTATAACGTAGCTATGGAACCACCTTTGGACTGCTCCAACAAAAAAAGGAGCCATACCCAGAAGCTCCCTAGGAGCCATACCCAGAAGCTCCCTAGGAGCCATACCCAGAAGCTCCCTAGGAGCCATATCAAATTCTATCCATGAGGCATTCCTTATAGATGTTTGGAGATTGCACCACCCTTCACAGAAAAACCTATACATTCTACTCCATTCCCCGCAAATCCTACTCCAGGATGGACTACATCTACTTAGACCAGAACAGCATAACACTAGCAAAATTGTCAGAGATCCTCCCAACCCCTTGGTCGGATCATTCCATGGTCTCACTATCTATAACTTGGACCGACAAGCCCCCTTATTGCATATGCCCCCTATCAAAGAGAAAATTTTGTGTGCACCTTTTGATTACTTCCAACATAACACAACACCCTCTTCTTCCAGCAGCCTAATATGGGAAGCACATAAGGCCGCTATCTGAGGCAAGTTTATCAAACAGAAATCCATCCTTAAAAATAAACTATTACAAGCACTATAATTATTTACTCCAACAGCTCCGAAGTCTAGAAGCCTTGCATATGTTAGCACCTACAGACCAGCACCTTACCGCACAACTACTTAAGACTAGAAAAGAGTTAAATGAATTATTAAATAAAGAAGCACATATGAAAGCACTACGCCTTCGGAAACTATATTTCACAACAAGGCAGGATCCCTCCTAGCCAGAGCCCTTAAGACTGGTACAAACAATACCTACATTCGCAAACTGATTTCCGCAACAAACCCTGATACTCACATACATGACAGTAGGGCTATTGCCGACACCTTCAGAGATTTTTATAATTAACTCTACAACATACCCCCATCTGCCGCCTCAACCAGTCCAACAGAAATAGACCAATACATTCTTGAGTCTGACTTGCCAACTCTGCCAGAAGATGTTGCTAATCAACTAGATGAATCAATCACCGCACAAGAAATTGCATTAGCGATTAAAAATACCCCTCTACACAAAAGCCCCGGTCCAGACTGATTACCTACTTTATATTATAGACATTTCCAGCATATCCTAATCCCACATCTCACAAGTTTATTTAACTCTCTAGATGACACCGGTTGTTTTTCGTCAACTCTACTAGAAGCATATATATATCTGTTATACCCAAGCCGGGAAATCCCCCACAGAACCGGGCAACTATCGTCCTATTTCCCTATTAAATGATGATATTAAAATATATGCCAAAGTCATCGCACAGTGTATCAACAAAATCTTACCCACCCTAATCCATGTAGACCAAGCCGGCTTTGTGCGACTCAGAGATTCCAGAGACAACATAATTCGTGTATTACATCTAATGGAAAACATAAAAAATCCCTGCCATTCTGGTCTCTATTGATGCGGAGAAAGCCTTTGTTAGGCTGAATTGGAAATTCCTACGAGGAACCCTTAAACACTTTAGATTTGGTGATATTATGATACAACGAATATTTCATCTATACACTAGCCCCACAGCTAGAGTGCGAACAAACGGTGTCCTTTCACAAGGCTTCCCCATTAGTAACGGCACTAGACAGGGCTGTCCCCTTTCCCCTCTTCTCTTTATAGTTACTATGGAGGTTTTGGCAACTCGCATTCGACATAACCCTAACATCTAGGGACTCAAAGTTGGCACACAATCGCACAAACTTGCTATGTTTAGCAGATGATGTTCTGCTTACTGTCTCCTCAACTGTTCTCTCCCTCCCAGCCTTGATTTCAGAATTTGACACCTTCAGTAACTTTTCTCACTTCCTCATCAATTACAATAAATCGGAAATACTTAATGTATCTATGAATCCCACAAACTTTGCGGACCTTAAACACATCTGCCCTCTCAAACTCTAGCCCTCAAACCTGAAATACCTGGGGGTGGTGCTGTCTCCACACAGAGCGATTATTCCCACTAAATTACAACCTGTTATGGACATGTATTCAACATTCCTCCATCTGGAGAGATAAATCCCTGTCCTGGAGGGGGAGGATACAATCTGTGAAAATGACTTTCCTACCTAAGATCCTGTATATATTACAAGCTATGTCAATAATGATTCCTAAATCCTACCTTCAGCAATTACAGGGTTCTATAAACTTTCATTTGGGGTAAAATCCGACTTCGAATTAATAAAAAATACAGTGTTTAGATCTTTTCACAATGGGGGCTTAAGTCTACCAAACATACACACCTATTATCAGGCAACAGTCGTACAGAGGATACTTGACTGGCATTGTAGAGGACAGTCCAAGGCTTGGATAGCCCTGGATTCCCAACTCCTCAAATCTCCCACACCGGGTTCCGTCTGCTGGCTTCCCAAGCACAGACGTACACCCCTATGTAATTCTTCCCCCCTATACAGGCATATTTTCAACACCTGGGACTGCTTGCTCAAGACAAACCCGACCCTCTCCACACCAACCTCCCCACTCACACTGGTCTTTCCAAATAAAGAATTCTTGGGAGGGTATGAAACATACAATAAGGAATTTGTAGTTCAGGGACTTCTAGATTCAGTACCTATAAGTCACCCTTCTGAATCAAGGCAGACTAAAAAACAGGACGGATTTACAACACATTTTATACGGCTCCTTCTCAACATGGCTAAAATATTCCCAGCTCCACCACTTCATAAACACATCTCCCCTTAAAAAAGACCTGTTCAGACCTCCACCCCCCTTGAACAGATATGCCTAAAAGGTGTAATCTCCAAGGGCTCTCTTTCACTAGCTATATCCCTACTACATAATGCCCAATCCCTTTCCCTCCCTACCTACACAGCCCAATAGCACCGTGAGTTAGAAATGGAACTAGATACTAAACAATGGTTGAAGCTCTTCCAAAATACACACAAATCATCCACTTCTCCCAAAATTCTGGAACTAAATTTTAAAATTCTTCTCCGCTGTTATTTGACCCCAGTTAGACTTAAAAATATATACCCAGCCTCTTCTGCACTCTGCTGGAGAGGTTGCGCTTTGCAAGGAAACATGATACACGTGGTGGCACTGCTATAAATTAGCCCCCTTCTGGCGTAACATAGAAAACATTCTCCAAAAACTCACTGAACAAAACTTTACACTAACACCCACAGTAGTCTTACTAAATGAACACCCACTATTGTAGTGTAGAATAAGAGCCACGCTGCTGAGAATATGTATCAGTAGTGCAAAGTTGTTAATAGCCCTACACTGGAAATCCCAACAGATTCCAACATTAGAAATGTGGCTAACCAAAACAGATGGACTCATAACGCTCGAAGAATACGGTTACTACAAGAGAAATAAATCTGCGTTTTTCCACAACATTAAATTCTATTGGGAATCTATATACCATCCACCCCGAACCCTAAACATGACCAATCCCCCTTCCCACTCCTCTTAACATACATATAATGCCCTGACTCCAGACCTTGGATTCCAGATGCTAGCAGCAATTCTCACCCAGACCACAGCTGATAACTATAATCCCCACCAATTCACATCTACCTGAATCCATATTATCTGCGGCATCTTCTCCCTCTCCCTTCCCAGATGAATCTCCCCCTCTCATTTTCCTGACTTCCTTTTCCCTTTTCTCTTTTCTTTCTATCCCTCTATATACAGGTAGCCCTCAGTTTACGCCGTGGTTAGGTTCCAGAAGGAATGGTTGTAAATTGAAACCCAGTTTATAAGTCAATGGGAAGTGAGGGAGTTAGATTCCAGGCCCCTCTCAAAATTGTCATAAGTAACACCTAATACATTATTTTTAAAGCTTTGAAATTAAGACTTTAAATTTTAAACAGCATTATAAACAGTATCAAATAATCACACAACACAGAATATATAATTAAACTAAGTTAAATGAACAAAAACATTTGCTAAACTGCATTATAAACAGTATCAAATAATCACACAACACAGAATATATAATTAAACTAAGTTAAATGAACAAAAACATTTGCTAAACTGCATTATAAACCTTATGAAATAATCACACAACACAGACTTTACTTGCATTTTTCTGCAAACAGTTCTTTCTATGCATTCCAATCTGGACTGATTTATAGACAGGAAGATCTTGTTCCTATGAAAGCTGCTTGATAGCTCATGTCTAGCTAGACTAATTCCAGCCTGTTTCTGTGCTTGGCTTTGCATATCTTTGCTGCAACACAAGCGGACAGCTTCACCTACTGGCTATTTTAATCATTGCAATGCTTCTCAATGCTTTTCAATAGCAGTCGCATGACTGAAAAAAAAGGTTTTTATTCTGAAACGGCGCAAATTGAACCGGCGTAAACCGAGGGCCACCTGTACTATGTACTCTTAATAACGGAAATGCTGGACAGATAGCTCAGCATGCTAAGGCACTGTGGCTAAGTTCTGTAGCAATCCAAGGGTTGCAGGTTCGATCCCCGGCGAGGTCCACTCAGCCTTTCATCCTCCTGAGGTTGATAAAATGAGCAGCGCCTTGAGACCCTTACGGGTGATTAGCCGCGCTTTACAAGTACCCCATACATACATAAATACATACATACATTCGAAATTAATGTCTCATTGATGCTATAATTGATCAAACAGGAAGACATGTACTGTAGCTGATTTAGAAGGATCAATATTATGTCTAATTATCATATATTAATTTTGCTTGATGACACGAAGGACTTTTTAGAACTCCATGCTATTTTCAGGGCTTTTCAGGCATGACCTCTATTGAAGAGAGAACTTTTACATTTGTTTTCAAACAGACAATATCACAACAGTGGCATATGTCAATCATCAAGGAGGGACTTGCAGTGCTTCAGTTATGGAGGAAGTATCTCGGATACTTTCTTGGACGGAATCCAACTCTAATTTCTGCGATTCACATCCCAGGTGTAGACAATTGGGAAGGGGATTATCTCAGCCGTCAGACTTTATATCCGCGGGAGTGCTCTCCATCCAGATTTTTTCATCTTGTACAGATGTGGGGTCTTACCAAAATAGATCTGATGGTCTCTCATCTAAACAAGAGGCTTTCCAGGTCCAAGGATCCTCATGCGGAGATGGTGGATGCTCTAGCAGTTCCTTGTTTTTTACCAACCTGCTTACATTTTTCCGCCTCTGGTTCTTTTTCCAAGGGTGATCTCCAAGATCATAATGGAACGATTTTATGTCTTTCTGATAGCACCAGCTTGGCCTCTCAGGTTTTGATATGCGGACCTTGTCAAGATGTCCAGTTAACAGCCTTGGCCACTTCCTTTAAGGCCAGACCTGTTTCAGGGGCCTTTTTTTTCCATCAGGATCTCAAATCTCTAAATTTGAAGGCATGGAAATTGAACGCTTAAGTGCTTAGTCATAGAGTTTTCTCTGACTCAGTTATTAGCACTATGATACAGGCTCGTAAGTCTGTTTCAAGGAGAATTTATTTTTGGGTTTGGAAAACCTATATTTCATTATGTTCAACTCATGAATATTCTTGTCAATCTTTTAGAATTCCTAGGATTTTACAGTTTCTTCAGGATGGTTTGGTTAAAGGTTTTGTCTGCAAATACTTTGAAAGGACAAATTTCCGCTCTTTCTGTCTTATTTCATAGGAAGATTGCTAAACTTCCTGATATTCACTGTTTTGTTCAGGTTTTGATTCATATTAAATCTGTTTTTAAATCTATTTCTCCTCCTTGGAGTCTAAAATTTGGTTTTGAAGATTTTACAGGCTCCTCCTTTTGAGCCTGTGCATTCTCTGGACTTTAAATTACTTTCTCTTGTAAGGTGTATCCAGTCCACGGATCATCCATTACTTGTGGGATATTCTCCTTCCCAACAGGAAGCTGCAAGAGGATCACCCACAGCAGAGCTGTCTATATAGCTCCTCCCCTTCCTGCCACCTCCAGACATTCTCTTGCAGCTCTCGACAAGCATGGAAGCAGTTAGAGAGATGTGGTGTAATTTAGTTGTTTTTTCTTGCTCAGTCAGTGGAATGGGAATTACACAGATTTGTCCCCTCTACTAAATCTGGATAAAGAGACCAGGGATTCTCTTCTCTGGTGGCTATCTCGGGTCCATCTGTCCAAAGGTATGACCTTTCGCAGGCCAGATTGGACAATAGTAACGACAGATGCCAGCCCTCTAGGCTGGGGGGCAGTCTGGAACTCCCTGAAGGCTCAGGGATCGTGGACTCAGGAGGAGTCACTCCTTCCAATAAACATTCTGGAACTAAGAGCGATATTCAATGCTCTTCAGGCTTGGCCTCAGCTAGCGACAATGAGGTTCATCAGATTTCAGTCGGATAACATCACGACTGTGGCTTACATCAACCATCAAGGGGGAACAAGGAGCTCCCTAGTGATGTTGGAAGTTTCAAAGATAATTCGTTGGGCAGAGATTCACTCTTGCCACCTATCAGCTACCCATATCCCAGGTGTAGAGAACTGGGAGGCGGATTTTCTAAGTCGACAGACTTTTCATCCGGGGGAGTGGGAACTCCATCCGTAGGTGTTTGCACAATTGGTTCAACGTTGGGGCAAACCAGAACTGGATCTCATGGCGTCTCGCCAGAACGCCAAACTTCCTTGTTACGGATCCAGGTTCAGGGATCCCAAGGCAACGCTGATAGATGCTCTAGCAGCGCCTTGATCCTTCAACCTGGCTTATGTGTTTCCACCGTTTCCTCTGCTCCCTCGTCTGATTGCCAAAATCAAGCAGGAGAGAGCATCAGTGATTTTGATAGCACCTGCGTGGCCATGCAGGACTTGGTATGCAGATCTGGTGGACATGTCATCCCTACCACCATGGACTCTGCCTCTGAGACAGGACCTTCTACTTCAGGGTCCTTTCAACCATCCAAATCTAATTTCTCTGAGACTGACTGCCTGGAGATTGAACGCTTGATTTTATCAAAGCGTGGCTTCTCCGAGTCAGTTATTAATACCTTAATTCAGGCACGAAAGCCTGTTACCAGGAAAATCTATCATAAGATATGGCGTAAATATCTTTATTGGTGTGAATCCAAGGGTTACTCATGGAGTAAAGTCAGGATTCCCAGGATATTAACTTTTCTCCAAGAAGGATTGGAAAAGGGATTGTCAGCTAGTTCCTTAAAGGGACAGATTTCTGCTCTGTCTATTCTTTTGCACAAGCGTCTGGCGGATGTTCCAGACGTTCAGGCGTTTTGTCAGGCTTTAGTTAGAATCAAGCCTGTGTTTAAACCAGTTGCTCCGCCATGGAGTTTAAATTTGGTTCTTAAAGTTCTCCAAGGGGTTCCGTTTGAACCTCTTCATTCCATAGATATCAAGCTTTTATCTTGGAAAGTTCTGTTTTTGGCAGCTATTTCCTCGGCTCGTAGAGTTTCCGAGTTATCTGCCTTACAGTGTGATTCCCCTCATCTGATCTTCCATGCAGATAAGGTAGTTTTGCGTACCAAACCTGGGTTTTTACCTAAGGTTGTATCTAATAAGAATATCAATCAGGAGATTGTTGTTCTGTCATTGTGTAATAATACTTCTTCAAAGAAGGAACGTCTATTACACAATCTTGACGTGGTTCGTGCTTTAAAGTTTTATTTACAAGCTACTAAACATCCGCTTTGTTTGTTGTCTACTCTGGACAGAGGAGAGGCCAAAAGGCTTCGGCAACTTCTCTTTCATTTTGGCTAAGAAGTATAATACGCTTAGCTTATGAGACTGCTGGCCAACAGCCTCCTGAAAGGATTACAGCTCATTCTACTAGAGCTGTGGCTTCCACATGGGCTTTTAAAAATGAGGCTTCTCTTGAACAGATTTGCAAGGCGGCGACTTGGTCTTCGCTTCATTCTTTTTCAAAGTTTTATAAATTTGATACTTTTGCTTCTTCGGAGGCTATTTTTGGGAGAAAGCTTTTACAGGCAGTGGTACCTTCCGTTTAAGTACCTGCCTTGTCCCTCCCTTCATCCGTGTACTTTAGCTTTGGTATTGGTATCCCACAAGTAATGGATGATCCGTGGACTGGATACACCTTACAAGAGAAAACATAATTTATGCTTACCTGATAAATTTATTTCTCTTGTGGTGTATCAAGTCCACGGCCCGCCCTGTCATTTTAAGGCAGGTATATTTTATTTGTTAAACTACAGTCACCACTGCACCCTATAGTTTCTCCTTTCTCTTGCTTGTCTTCGGTCGAATGACTGGAGGTGGCAGGAAGGGGAGGAGCTATATAGACAGCTCTGCTGTGGGTGATCCTCTTGCTGCTTCCTGTTGGGAAGGAGAATATCCCACAAGTAATGGATGATCCGTGGACTGGATACACCACAAGAGAAATAAATTTATCAGGTAAGCATAAATTATGTTTTCTTGGAAAGTGTTATTTCTTTTGGCTATCTCTTCTGCTTGAAGAGTTTTTGTTTTGTCTGCTCTCTCTTGTGAATCTCTTTATCTGATTTTCCATCAAGATAAAGCTGTTTTGTGGACTTCATTTTAATTTTTGCCTAAGTTGTGAATTCTAACAACATCAATAAGGAAATTGTTGTTCCTTCCTTGTGTCCTAATCCTAAGAATACTCTTAAGCTTTGAAATATTATTTTGAGGCTACTTAAGATTTCAGAAAGTCTTCTAGTCTATTTATTTTTTCTGGCTCCAGGAAAGGTCAGAAAGCCTCTGTTATTTCTCTGGGTTTTTTTTTTTGTTTAGACTTTTGATTCACAAAGCTTATTTGGAGGCAGGGCAGTCTCCGCCTCAGAGAATTACAGCTCATTCTACTAGATCAGTTGCCACTTCTTGGGCTCTCAAGAATGAAGATCCGGTTGATCAAATTTGCAAAACAGCAACTTGTTCTTCTTTGCATACGTTTACTAAATTTTACCATTTTTATGTGTTTGCTTCTTCGGAAGCAGCCTTTGGTAGAAAGGTTCTTCAGGCAGTTGTCTCTGCTTGATTCTAATGCCTTTGATTTGAGTTTTTTTTTTTAAATTTAGAAAACTTAATTCTTGTTGGGGATTTAATTTCTCAGTGGAAATAGCTGTTTTTATTGTATCCCTCCCTCTCTAGTGACTCGTGGACTTCCACATCTTGTATCCCATACGTCACTAGCTCATGACTCTTGCCACTTACATGAAAGAAAACACAAGTTATTTAAGAACTTATCTGATTTCTTTCATAGTGGCAAGAGTCCATGAGACACACCCTATTTTTTGTGGTTATGATTTTTTTTTTTATAAAGCACATTATTTTTTCCAGTTCCTCTTTTTGTATGTTTTTTACTCCTTTTTATACACCTCACTTCTTGGCTGTACGTTAAACAAAGGTATGAGTGAGGTGGGAGGTGTATTTATAGGCATTTTGAGGTTTGGGAAACTTTGCCCCCTCCTGGTAGGAATGTATATCCCATACGTCACTAGCTCATGGACTCTTGCCACTATAAAAAAAGTTATGATATTGAGATATATATATATATACACACCTCAGTTTATGCCTGCAAATTATAGGTTGTTTTTTTTTTTTATAACCATTCTTTTCTGAAGGAATAACCTGCTAATTATAACCAGATTTATTAGTTTGTCAAATTAGTTAATCCATTTTCTTCTTTGTTATTATCTTTCTAGAATTTAGTCACTTCTGCTGGAGTGGTAATTTTGTTGTTGCTACGCTAAATACATTTTCAAATAAAAACTACCTCAATATTATATTCACAAATTTTTATTCGATTTTCTCTAACTGGATATTTGTATTCTTTTTGTTTTACAGAATGTGTGTTTTATAACACCCCAGTTTTTATACCAATTCATTTGTTTATTTTCACAACAAGTAAGTACATTATAATTTGCTTGATCTAGTTTTCTAGCACAATAATTCAATCTTAATACCGGGTTGTGTTCTATTACCTTTTAAGATTCTGCAAAGGATAGTTAACAAAACATTTATTATAACCGGTTTCTAAAGTTACTGCAGTGCTGGAATGTTTTCAAGAAGAAGAAGAAAAAAAAACTATTGAACATAGGATTATTATTGTGATTTAAATGTAATTTCTCTTTTGTTTACAGACACTGTATGACAGCGTGTACCTGACTTTGTACAATATTTGCTTTACCTCTTTACCTGTTCTGATATACAGTCTGTTTGAACAACATGTGCATCCACATGTATTACAGACGAAACCTGGTCTCTATCGGTAAGCTAAACTAATACTTTTATGCAAACTAAGCTCATGACTGCATGAGGTTTTTAACATAACCAACTCCTTAAAGAGACAGTAAAGTCAAAATTAAACTTAAATGAATTAGATAGAACATGAAATTTTAAATAACTTCAAAATGTACTTCTATTATCAAATTTGCTTAGATTTCTTGGTATCCTTTGTTAAAGAGTAATCATAGTTGAGCTCAGAAGCATGCATGTGTCTTAAAGGGACATTCCAGTCAAAATTTAAATGCACATAGATTAATTACATCTTTGAATAGAAACATATTTGCAATATAAATGTATTAGCAAAAATGTTCCTAGTAAAAGTTCTCACTGTTTTAGTGTTAACATTTTTCTCTGCATGTGCATGAGAAGCATAGCTAGATAGTCTCAGTGCTTTAGCATTTTAAATAATGTAGCTGCTCAGATCATCACTGGGGCTTGTATTATGTCAGCAATTAACAAATTGAGTCATTACCAGATGGTAACAATGTTATACATAGTTGCAAGCAATGCTTCCGTAGACTGCTATAGACACCTGTACACTCCTAAGCTCCTATCAGCCTTCCTAGGTTTATACTTCAATAAAGAATACCAAGTGAGCAAAACAAACAGAAGTAAATTGCAAAGTTGTTTAAAATTACATACTCATTTATGTAGAATGTTAAAACAAAAAAAAACATAAAAAAAAGAGAGAGGCACAAGAGCATGTATGATATAGAGAAGAGATAGGGCGCCTCCTAGTGTAGCCAATAGATGGTAAAATGAAGTACAATTTTGATGAAATATAGTCACAAAGGTAATGCCTAGGGGGGGCGGCCTGAGAACTTTACAGTGTCCCAGCATACTGTGCACAAGTCAGGGCAGCTCCTTCCAGAATCTAGACAGGATTCAGATAACTAGAGAGGGAAAAAAAAGAAGGGCGACTTCTAGTGCAGATCAATGAGATATTCTTAACGCACGTATCAGCAACCCAAGGTATAAGGGTACTCACATTTAGCAGCGCACCCAGTGGTGCAAATCACACAAACTGGACTATTATAGTGGCCCAGTGCAGAAAATCAATGGACTCCCAGGTGTGTAGACTCCGATGTTTCTGCGGCAGGCAATCATATCAAAAAGACTCAAAGTGCTTGGATATAAAAATACTTTCATGTTTAAAAAAATGTACAGAACATACAATACAATGGTTAAAACCCAACAGTATTCGCTACGCGTTTCTCGGCGTCTACCATGCAGTTTCCACATGCCTGAGGAAACGGCGGTAGACGCCAAGAAACGTGTAGCGAATAATACTGTTGGGTTTTAATCATTTTATTGTATGTTCTGTACATTTTTTTAAACATGAAAGTATTTTTATATCCAAGCACTTTTTGAGTCTTTTTGATACGATTGCCTGCCGCAGAAACATTGGAGTTTACACACCTGGGAGTCCATTGATTATGTGCACTGGGCCACTATAATAGTCCAGTTTGTGTGATTTGCACCACTGGATGCGCTGCTAAATGTGAGTACCCTTATACCTTGGGTTGCCGATACGTGGGTTAAGAATATCTCATTGATCTGCACTAGAAGTCGCCCTTCTTTTTTTTTTCCCTCACTAGTGCATGTATCACAGAGAGCTACCGCATAGTGAGAGCTACCACATACTGGAGTTAACAGTAAATATGAATCCAGGCAGGAGTGGCGTAAAAATCTTTGAAATTCATTAGATACAATGTAAAAACATCCATCAAAAGATGTATCAAAATATGTATTTCATGTGACTTCAACATTAAAAATAAATAAAAAATACCATGTCCTAATTAGACTTCAGCATTATGCCCCAGAAAAGTGCCTGCATCAATTGCTTTACTAAACCCCCATATCTAGATTTATGTTTTGTATACGGAACAAATATTAGTGTTTTCTAGATTAAAATTATGAAATCTGTAAATGGAAGTACATGTAAGATTGGTATAATGCATCAGTGATGTACCTTTCTTTATAGTTACTACTTAGGTTATTACTAAGATTTGTATTAGCAATTAAACACTATATTAAAAAAGATTTCCATATAAAATAAATGTTTTCAAAAGCATTGTTTGCAGACTAGGGGCATATTTATAAAACTCCCCTTATGTGTATTGTTTATCTTATATCCTTTGATGCAGGTCTTGAATATATTTTGGTTAGAGAGAAAAGGTCAAGGCATTCCAGGAAAAGATGTCACTATGATAATTAAACGTTTTAAGGAATTATTATTGTTAATATTTTTATTATTTTTTACATATTTGGTAGCTTAAGATATGTTTGATTTCTTTTTTTTTTTAACAGAGACATTAGTAAAAATGCACTCCTGGGATTTAAACCATTTCTTTACTGGACCCTTTTGGGATTTGGTCATGCCTTGGTCTTCTTTTTTGGGTCATATATTCTGATTGGAGAAGATACATCTCTGTTAGGAAATGGCCAGGTAAGATACCCTTAACATATTCTCTTTTTTGTGATAATTTAAGAAATACCAATGTATTTATTGTGAAAGGCTGGAAAGGAAAACAACCTAGGTAAATTACTTTTTGAGTTGGTAAATAAAAGGGATACAGTTCCTTGATAATTGGTTACAACTTACAGGTTTATTTTAGCAAACTCCCAAGTTGCGGGATTTAAAAAGATAAAAAGTGAGTTTATTTTTTTTTATATTATAGCTGGTTTCTAAGAAACATTGTAAATTGGTAATTTGTCCAAAATAACAAATCACTATTTTGGTTATATACAGTTTTATTTTTTGAATAATGTCCATTAAGTATAGCTAAATCTCAAAAGACTGTATTTATATTTGTGTCATTCTGTTAATCTTTAGGCTAAAGCATCAAACTTATTTTAAGAAAAGTGTACCAAAATCCTTGCCATTTTTTTTTCTTTATAGCTGAAAAGGCCAAGTCTGTTAGAAAACATTATGAAGCTATCAATGGTATCCAATTTTCATTAAACTTCATTCCATACTAGCAGCAAAAAATGGAAACAAATATAAATACAGAATTAGTCCCGTATCAAGCATTCAGTTGTCAATTACCCCCTTTATGTATTGTGACTGATAAGCAGGGACTTATAGGGTTGTGTTTCTTGGTCTGTAGTATTTTGTCATGTAGAAGTTAAGTTTTCTAGGGGAACCATTATTTTTTTCCCCCCAAGCTTGCAGTCAGTTTGCTTTGTGATCAAAATGCTAAAGCTTCAAATGTTTAATTTCTTTGCACTACTTTTGCTGCATATATTCGCTCTACTTTTCCTTTTTTTCCCTCCTTTTCATGCTGTGCATGTCATCAGATATTGAAGCCTAACAGGCAACTGGTAAGAGCATAACCGAAAAAAGAAGATAGGAAAATTAAATAGTATTTTACATTTCACAAAGCTCCTTGCTTTCCTGTACCCATTAAGTAGTCGTATGGTTGAGGCCCTGTAGATTTGGGGAAATTTATATAATTTCATTATTTAATGAGAGTGCCACTTTTACAGATTCTTAAGGGATCATTCATTGTAGTAGGGTGGTATCAACAAATGCACAATTAAGACAAGGACGGGAGACTTTTTCCAAATTTTAATTCTGACAAATTTCAATGTTACTTCCATTTTCCCTGATCCTTGTATCATGTGACATTCATCCGCCAATCACAAAACGTCTATATGTATATACTGTTAACTCTTGCTAATTCTCAGCAGTAGTTTGTGCCATAGAAAGTGTACTTCTAAAATGATTGTGCACATTTTTAGAATTTTATATACTCCTATCTGTATCATGAAAGTTTGAAGGGACAAAGATGGATAACGCCTTTATTACCCATTCCTCTTTATAACCTTTAAACCTCTAAATTTCTGACTGTTTCTAAGTTCCTGCAGGCTGCCTGTTATCTCAGTGCATTTTATCAGCTTTTCACAGCAAGGCAGTGCTAGTTCATGTGTGCCATATAGATACAATTTTGCTCAATCCCATGGAGTTATTTATGAAGCAGCATTCATTTGGATAAGATGCAAGATTGTATATAGCACTGAGATGAGGGTAAATTCTGCAGAGACTTAGATACATATTTATATTTCTTTCATGTAATTAACAAGAGTCCATGAGCTAGTGACGTATGGGATATACATTCCTACCAGGAGGGGCAAAGTTTCCCAAACCTTAAAATGCCTATAAATACACCCCTCACCACACCCACAAATCAGTTTTACAAACTTTGCCTCCAAGGGAGGTGGTGAAGTAAGTTTGTGCTAGATTCTACGTTGATATGCGCTCCGCAGCAAGTTGGAGCCCGGTTTTCCTCTCAGCGTGCAGTGAATGTCAGAGGGATGTGAGGAGAGTATTGCCTATTGAATGCAGTGATCTCCTTCTACGGGGTCTATTTCATAAGGTTCTCTGTTATCGGTCGTAGAGATTCATCTCTTACCTCCCTTTTCAGATCGACGATATACTCTTATATTTACCATTTCCTCTACTGATTCTCGTTTCAGTACTGGTTTGGCTTTCTACAAACATGTAGATGAGTGTCCTGGGGTAAGTAAGTCTTATTTTCTGTGACACTCTAAGCTATGGTTGGGCACTTTATTTATAAAGTTCTAAATATATGTATTCAAACATTTATTTGCCTTGACTCAGAATGTTCAACTTTCCTTATTTCCAGACAGTCAGTTTCATATTTGGGATTATGCTTTAAATTATCATATTTTTTCTTACCTCAAAAATTTGACTTTTTTCCCTGTGGGCTGTTAGGCTCGCGGGGGCTGAAAATGCTTCATTTTATTGTGTCATTCTTGGCGCGGACTTTTTTGGCGCAAAAATTCTTTTCCGTTTCCGGCGTCATACGTGTCGCCGGAAGTTGCGTCATTTTTGACGTTATTTTGCGCCAAAAATGTCGGCGTTCCGGATGTGGCGTCATTTTTGGCGCCAAAAGCATTTAGGCACCAAATAATGTGGGCGTCTTATTTGGCGCCAAAAAATATGGGCGTCGCTTTTGTCTCCACATTATTTCAGTCTCATTTTTCATTTGCTTCTGGTTGCTAGAAGCTTGATGTTTGGCATTTTTTTCCCATTCCTGAAACTGTCTTATAAGGAATTTGATCTATTTTGCTTTATATGTTGTTTTTTCTCTTACATATTGCAAGATGTCTCACGTTGCATCTGAGCCAGAAGATACTACAGGAAAACCACTGCCTGCTGGATCTACCAAAGCTAAGTGTATCTGCTGTAAACTTTTGGTAGCTATTCCTCCAGCTGTTGTTTGTAATAATTGTCATGACAAACTTGTTAAAGCAGATAATATTTCCTTTAGTGATGTACCATTGCCTGTTGCAGTTCCCTCAACATCTAAGGTGCAGAATGTTCCTGATAACATAAGAGATTTTGTTTCTGAATCCATAAAGAAGGCTTTGTCTGTTATTTCTCCTTCTAGTAAACGTAAAAAGTCTTTTAAATCTTCTCTCTCTACAGATGAATTTTTAAATGAACACCATCATTCTGATTCTTTGGACTCTTCTGGTTCAGAGGATTCTGTCTCAGAGATTGATGCTGATAAATCTTCATATTTATTTAAGATGGAATTTATTCGCTCTTTACTTAAAGAAGTACTAATTGCTTTAGAAATAGAGGATTCTAGTCCTCTTGATACTAATTCTATACGTTTGGATAAGGTTTTTTAAAGCTCCTGCGGTTATTCCAGAAGTCTTTCCTGTTCCTAATGCTATTTCTGCAGTAATTGCTAAGGAATGGGATAAATTGGGTAATTCATTTACTCCTTCTAAACGTTTTAAGCAATTATATCCTGTTCCGCCTGACAGGTTAGAATTTTGGGACAAAATCCCTAAAGTTGATGGGGCTATTTCTACCCTTGCTAAACGTACTACCATTCCTACGTCAGATGGTACCTCGTTTAAAGATCCTTTAGATAGAAAAATTGAATCTTTTCTAAGAAAAGCTTATCTATGTTCAGGTAATCTTCTTAGACCTGCTATATCATTGGCTGATGTTGCTGCAGCTTCAACTTTTTGGTTGGAAACTCTAGCGCAACAAGTAACAAATCGTGATTCTCATGATATTATTATTCTTCTCCAGCATGCTAATAATTTCATCTGTGATGCCATTTTTGATATTATTAGAGTTGATGTTAGATTTATGTCTCTGGCTATCTTAGCCAGAAGAGCTTTATGGCTTAAGACTTGGAATGCTGATATGGCTTCTAAATCAATTCTACTTTCCATTTCTTTCCAGGGAAACAAATTATTTGGTTCTCAGTTGGATTCTATTATTTCAACTGTTACTGGTGGGAAAGGAACTTTTTTTACCACAGGATAAAAAGTCTAAAGGTAAAAACAGGGCTAACAATCGTTTTCGTTCCTTTCGTTTCAACAAAGAACAAAAGCCTGATCCTTCGTCCTCAGGAGCAGTTTCAGTTTGGAAACCATCTCCAGTCTGGAATAAATCCAAGCCTGCTAGAAAGGCAAAGCCTGCTTCTAAGTTCACATGAAGGTACGGCCCTCATTCCAGTTCAGCTGGTAGGGGGCAGGTTACGTTTTTTCAAAGAAATTTGGATCAATTCTGTTCACAATCTTTGGATTCAGAACATTGTTTCAGAAGGGTACAGAATTGGTTTCAAGATGAGACCTCCTGCAAAGAGATTTTTTCTTTCCCATGTCCCAGTAAATCCAGTGAAAGCTCAAGCATTTCTGAATTGTGTTTCAGATCTAGAGTTGGCTGGAGTAATTATGCCAGTTCCAGTTCCGGAACAGGGGATGGGGTTTTATTCAAATCTCTTCATTGTACCAAAGAAGGAGAATTCCTTCAGACCAGTTCTGGATCTAAAATTATTGAATCGTTATGTAAGGATACCAACGTTCAAGATGGTAACTGTAAGGACTATATTGCCTTTTGTTCAGCAAGGGATTTATATGTCCACAATAGATTTACAGGATGCATTTCTGCATATTCCAATTCATCCAGATCATTATCAGTTCCTGAGATTCTCTTTTCTAGACAAGCATTACCAATTTGTGGCTCTACCGTTTGGCCTTGCTACAGCTCCAAGAATTTTCACAAAGATTCTCGGTGCCCTTCTGTCTGTAATCAGAGAACAGGGTATTGTGGTATTTCCTTATTTGGACGATATCTTGGTACTTGCTCCGTCTTTACATTTAGCAGAGTCTCATACGAATCGACTTGTGTTGTTTCTTCAAGATCATGGTTGGAGGATCAATTTACCAAAAAGTTCTTTGATTCCTCAAACAAGGGTAACCTTTCTGGGTTTCCAGATAGATTCAGTGTCCATGACTTTGTCTTTAACAGACAAGAGACGTCTAAAATTGATTACAGCCTGTCGAAACCTTCAGTCTCAATCATTCCCTTCGGTAGCCTTATGCATGGAAATTCTAGGTCTTATGACTGCTGCATCGGACGCGATCCCCTTTGCTCGTTTTCACATGCGACCTCTTCAGCTCTGTATGCTGAACCAATGGTGCAGGGATTACACGAAGATATATCAATTAATATCTTTAAAACCGATTGTTCGGCACTCTCTAACGTGGTGGACAGATCACCATCGTTTAATTCAGGGGGCTTCTTTTGTTCTTCCGACCTGGACTGTAATTTCAACAGATGCAAGTCTCACAGGTTGGGGAGCTGTGTGGGGATCTCTGACGGCACAAGGAGTTTGGGAATCTCAGGAGGTGAGATTACCGATCAATATCTTGGAACTCCGTGCAGTTTTCAGAGCTCTTCAGTTTTGGCCTCTTCTGAAGAGAGAATCGTTCATTTGTTTTCAGACAGACAATGTCACAACTGTGGCATACATCAATCATCAAGGAGGGACTCACAGTCCTCTGGCTATGAAAGAAGTATCTCGAATTTTGGTTTGGGCGGAATCCAGCTCCTGTCTAATCTCTGCGGTTCATATCCCAGGTGTAGACAATTGGGAAGCGGATTATCTCAGTCGCCAAACGTTGCATCCGGGCGAATGGTCTCTTCACCCAGAGGTATTTCTTCAGATTGTTCAATTGTGGGGGCTTCCAGAGATAGATCTGATGGCCTCTCATCTAAACAAGAAACTTCCCAGGTATCTGTCCAGATCCCGGGATCCTCAGGCGGAGGCAGTGGATGCATTATCACTTCCTTGGAAGTATCATCCTGCCTATATCTTTCCGCCTCTAGTTCTTCTTCCAAGAGTAATCTCCAAGATTCTGAGGGAATGCTCGTTTGTTCTGCTAATAGCTCCGGCATGGCCTCACAGGTTTTGGTATGCGGATCTTGTCCGGATGGCATCTTGCCAGCCATGGACTCTTCCGTTAAGACCAGACCTTCTGTCACAAGGTCCTTTTTTCCATCCGGATCTGAAATCCTTAAATTTAAAGGTATGGAGATTGAACGCTTGATTCTTGGTCATAGAGGTTTCTCTGACTCCGTGATTAATACTATGTTACAGGCTCGTAAATCTGTATCTCGAGAGATATATTATAGAGTCTGGAAGACTTATATTTCTTGGTGTCTTTCTCATCATTTTTCTTGGCATTCTTTTAGAATACCGAGAATTTTACAGTTTCTTCAGGATGGTTTAGATAAGGGTTTGTCCGCAAGTTCTTTGAAAGAACAAATCTCCGCTCTTTCTGTTCTTTTTCACAGAAAGATTGCTATTCTTCCTGATATTCATTGTTTTGTACAAGCTTTGGTTCGTATAAAACCTGTCATTAAGTCAATTTCTCCTCCTTGGAGTTTGAATTTGGTTCTGGGAGCTCTTCAAGCTCCTCCGTTTGAACCTATGCATTCATTGGACATTAAATTACTTTCTTGGAAAGTTTTGTTCCTTTTGGCCATCTCTTCTGCTAGAAGAGTTTCTGAATTATCTGCTCTTTTCGTGTGAGTCTCCTTTTCTGATTTTTCATCAGGATAAGGCGGTGTTGCGAACTTCTTTTGAATTTTTACCTAAAGTTGTGAATTCCAACAACATTAGTAGAGAAATTGTGGTTCCTTCATTATGTCCTAATCCTAAGAATTCTAAGGAGAAATCATTGCATTCTTTGGATGTTGTTAGAGCTTTGAAATATTATGTTGAAGCTACGAAATCTTTCCGTAAGACTTCTAGTCTATTTGTTATCTTTTCCGGTTCTAGGAAAGGCCAGAAAGCTTCTGCCATTTCTTTGGCATCTTGGTTGAAATCTTTAATTCATCTTGCCTATGTTGAGTCGGGTAAAATTCCGCCTCAAAGAATTACAGCTCATTCTACTAGGTCAGTATCTACTTCCTGGGCGTTTAGGAATGAAGCTTCGGTTGACCAGATCTGCAAAGCAGCAACTTGGTCCTCTTTGCATACTTTTACTAAATTCTACCATTTTGATGTATTTTCTTCTTCTGAAGCAGTTTTTGGTAGAAAAGTTCTTCAGGCAGCGGTTTCAGTTTGAATCTTCTGCTTATGTTTTTTGTTAAACTTTATTTTGGGTGTGGATTATTTTCAGCAGGAATTGGCTGTCTTTATTTTATCCCTCCCTCTCTAGTGACTCTTGTGTGGAAAGATCCACATCTTGGGTAGTCATTATCCCATACGTCACTAGCTCATGGACTCTTGTTAATTACATGAAAGAAAACATAATTTATGTAAGAACTTACCTGATAAATTCATTTCTTTCATATTAACAAGAGTCCATGAGGCCCACCCTTTTTTGTGGTGGTTATGATTTTTTTGTATAAAGCACAATTATTCCAATTCCTTATTTTATATGCTTCGCACTTTTTTTCTTATCACCCCACTTCTTGGCTATTCGTTAAACTGATTTGTGGGTGTGGTGAGGGGTGTATTTATAGGCATTTTAAGGTTTGGGAAACTTTGCCCCTCCTGGTAGGAATGTATATCCCATACGTCACTAGCTCATGGACTCTTGTTAATATGAAAGAAATGAATTTATCAGGTAAGTTCTTACATAAATTATGTTTTTACAGTGTTATGCAAAACTGGGGAATGGGTAATAAAGGGATTATCTATCTTATTAAACAATAAACATTTTTAATAATAGTGATTTAGATGAGAATGGACACTGTAAAGGAATATTATTAGTAAGATTAAAATTTTCTAAAAATAAAAATGCCAACGAACGCATACTAAGCTAAATTATTTTAGTAGTAAGTGCATTATTACCATACTCTTCTGAATCATGTGTTCATCCTATACCATGCCAGTCATGTATTATTTATACCATTATCCCTATTGGGCTAAAAGAAGCTGCTCCTAATTGGTAACTCGCCATTGAACAAGCCACTACTGAGCTGTTGTTCGCTCCTGGTAGAGTGCTTCTCTTTCTATATGCATTTTGTATTATGACCCTGGGGAAGTCTCCCTAACGGTGATGTGGGATACCAGACATAGATTCATTGCCCAATGTGCTTAGAAGGGATTTGGCTGAACCTCACTGACGAGATCTACAGAAGGCCAATCATCTGGGATTGCCATGTTCCATGTGCAGAGGAGGATTACCTGGCATTTCGGGAGTGAACTGACCTTTCTAAGCAGGATCAGACTAATATACACTAGGAAAGTTCTCCTCTGTGAAAAGCACACTTTGGCTAAAAGAGGCGGCTTCTAGCCATAAAACAAGCCACTGAGCCGTTGTTCATTCCTGATAGAGTGCTTCTCTTTCCGTATTTAATTATACCATTTACATGATCAGGTTGTTTCTTTGGGAAAAGGTTGTTTGTTTTCTTTCATACAGGTGGTGAGAGTCCACAATCTATTACTTCTGGGAATAACTCTTCTCTACCACTAGGAGGATGCAAAGATTCTCAAACCCCTAGAGCCCCATAAAAAACCTTCCCACCTCACTCATATTTTAGTCTTTACTTTGCTTCCGCTGGAGCTGGTTGAAGAATGGAGATGTGCATTTGATTCTTCAGAGAGGGGTTTTCAGTCTATGTTGAGGCCCAATTTCCGCTCAGAGTACAGTGCTTGTCAGAGGGATGTACAATGGGGTATGGTTTGTGATTCTTTTTTTTACTTCCTGGAAAATCTTTTATAAACATTCCATAATTGGTTGCAGGGACTTGTCTTTTGCCTCCCTTTATGAATCTACAATATACTCCTATTCTTTAAACCTCAGCTGATTTGTTTTAGTACTGGTTTGTCTGCTGCTTATTTGCAGGTGGACGAGTGTCTATTGGTAAGTATCATTTATTAAACATTTTAGACATACTATAGCTATGTTATGGGCACTTTTTTAGTATGTATGTATATATATTTGCTAATATATTTGGCCCTGGGACAGAATCCTTTATACTATTCCCTTGCTGTGCCGACTTTTTTGGTGCACTTAGTTTTAATTTCACCCGTCAGCCTTTATTTATTTCTCAGGTCCACTTAAAGGCCAGAGGGCCCCAGCTGTTACTTTAGCCTTTAGGCTAAAACTACCGATTCACAAGGCTTATTTGGAGGTTGGAAAGTCTCCCCAAATCACATTTCAGCCCATTCTACCAGCAGTTTCCACTTCCTAGGTATTTAAAAACAAGACTTCTGTAGAACAAATTTGTATACTTTTACTAAATTCTACCATTTTTATGTATTTGCTGCTTCTGAAGTGTCCTGTAGACAGCAGTGTCTGGGAAATAGGTGCCTGCCTTTTCAAAAGAAAATTGTCCCACCAAAAATACTAGTTGACTTATCTGCTTGTGTATTCGTTCCCATATGTAATGGATTGTGGACTCTCACCACCTTATGAAATAAAACAAAATCTATACCCTTTTTTAACACTTACCATAAACACCTGCCACTAATATATGCCTAAAGTACCTGTGGAGATGACAGATTATATTTTAAGGGAGATCAGTGACTTGCTGGATTCCTATAAGACTGCATGAATTTTTGCCTTTTATGCTGCTTTTCACTCCTTCACACTGGATGATATTAGACAGATGTGCTCTATGGAGGCGGGGTGCTTTGTGGCCCCAGCAGTGGCCACTTACCTCCTATGAGTGATAAAAAGGTCCTGGCAGCTCATTGCAAGGTTTAGCATGAGGTAGAAGGGTCCTTTAAAGGGACACTGAACCCAAAATTTTTCTTTTGTGATTCAGATAGAGCATGCGATTTTAAGCAACTTTCTAATTTACTCCTATTATCAATTTTTCTTCATTCTCTTTCTATCTTAATTTGAAAAAGAAGGCATCTAAGCTTTTTTTTGGTTCAGTCTCTGGACAGCACTTTTTTTATTGGTGGATGAATTTATCCACCAATCAGCAAGGACAACCCAGGTTGTTCACCAAAAATGGGCCGGCATCTAAACTTACATTCTTGCATTTCAAATAAAGATACCAAGAGAATGAAGAAAAATTGATAATAGGAGTAAATTAGAAAGTTGCTTAAAATGTCATGCTCTATCTGAATCACAAAAGAAAGAATTTGGGTTCAGTGTCCCTTTAAGTTAATCTCTATAGGAAGCAGTTGGGAGATGGAGATTGTGACTTACATTGTAAAAGTAGGAGACTTTGAAGAGGCAATTTCACCTACCCATCCCTGCTTCTAGTATCCAAACAGATGATCAATATACAGGGAAGTATGGGGGTCATTGGTTCTCTCACCGCTTCCAGTATTGCGCTCTAGAAGGTTGAATCGGCTGAGTTTGCACGTGTAATGGATCTTGACATCCTGGTATTGAATAGTCTGGTTCTGGCTATCGCAGGAGCCTGGAGTAGGCGTCATCCAGGTGAACTGCAGTTACCACCTGGGATTTGTTGCAGGAGAAAGGAGAGAATGTGCCTTTCAGGCATTTAGTCTAATGCCATTGGCTGCTGAGAAGAAGCAGCAAAGGGAAATGGGGGAGTCACTTGGCAACACCTCTAGACTGCTACATTCTCTGAATCAGAGCACTGAACATGATGATGGAGTATTGCAGGAGCAGAGTTTTACCAGAAGCTTCAACACGTGCCAAGTGAATATTGTAAAATTTGCTGGTGGAGCAATACAGGCATGGGGACACCAGAAAAGAAACAAGTTGCTCACATCTAAGGCACAAATCGGTGAGCAAGTATACATTAGAGAGCCTGGGAAATTAAAGAGAGGTATTGGCTGACCAGTCTCACATGAATGCTAGGTTATGAGGCAGAAGTTATAGAGACTGGAGGGATTGATGTTGATGCCATCTTTATTATCTCCATTCAGACCAACTCATGCCATTTATCCTATTTAACTTCTCATGGCATGAAATATTTTCCTCTTTGTAAGTTAACACTACTTCTCTGAAGCAACCTTTTAAGGGTTGTGTCTCAATTTATTATGCTTTTTGGATTAGACCCTAACACTGTTATTTGGTGATAGCAGTTAATGATTATTCTGTTTTCTTACATAGATTATTTCTATTAGAAGCTAGTCGCTAATATTTAGTATAAAGCCCAGTGGCTGGTGTTTGAGTGGCACTTCAAGCAAATATTCTCATTTATATCTCATTCAGTGGGTCCAAAAGTGACCCAATTATGTTTTTTCCCCTTACGTCCTCCTTTATTTCGTACTATTAGTCCTTGGGTTCCACAAGTGGCCACTAGTTTTCACCAGGTGTATGCTCCTTTCTTTTATTTTAATTTTTATGGTATCTCAAGGGGATATTTTGATGTATGTAGTATGTTGCAGATTGTATTTATAGTATACTACAGAACTTAGTTTTTGATGTAACTTAACTTGTCACTTGCTCAATAAGTACATGTTAAATGTTGCATTAAAAAAAACAAAAAAAAACAAAAACAATTATTCTTATCTGATAAATGTAATTTGTTTTTCATGGTGGTGAGAGTCCATGGTGCTATGTACATCTTATCCTAAGGTGCCTAGGATTTTGAAAAGAAAAAGAAATAGCACATTTAATCATCAAAGCTATCCACAGCTGTTGGACCAGGACGTGACCTCCGACCTCTAAAGTATAGAGGGGAGTCAGGTGACAAACATCCGCCACCAGAGCCTTGCAAATCAACTGCTTAAATACAACCTGAAAGAGGATCACGAGTAAGAAATTTACAAAAGCCTCTACGAAAGCTTTCAAACTAAAGGTACCAGTTTTGATTTACACTCACCTAATCCCTCTGGACGCGCCGGGAATATTCTAAAGGTACGTAGTTTTCTACATTATCCCTCTGGACGCGGTAAACCCGCCGAGGGGATTGCGAACTGCCACACTTTATATATTAAAGAACTGTGAATAAGCAAATAAATCATCCATTTGAGGTTAATAATACCTTGTTTGAAACCATGATATCAATTTTGAATACAATAGCCCAAACAGACATTTTGAGATATTTTATTGAATTGTTACATTGTGATCGCAAGTTACCACAATCTTTTATATTGCAATATTGTGAAGATAAGATGTTACAAATCTTTATTTCTCCAACATAGGTGTGTCCGGTCCACGGCGTCATCCTTACTTGTGGGATATTCTCTTCCCCAACAGGAAATGGCAAAGAGCCCAGCAAAGCTGGTCACATGATCCCTCCTAGGCTCCGCCTACCCCAGTCATTCTCTTTGCCGTTGTACAGGCAACATCTCCACGGAGATGGCTTAGAGTTTTTTAGTGTTTAACTGTAGTTTTTATTATTCAATCAAAAGGATTTTAGACAAACATCTTCCTTGTTTGTTGTTTATTCCGGTAAAAGGAGAGGTCAAAAAGCAACTTCTACCTCTCTTTCTTTTTGGATTAAAAGCATCATCAGATTGGCTTACGAGACTGCCGGACGGCAGCCTCCCGAAAGAATCACAGCTCATTCCACTAGGGCTGTGGCTTCCACATGGGCCTTCAAGAACGAGGCTTCTGTTGATCAGATATGTAGGGCAGCGACTTGGTCTTCACTGCACACTTTTACCAAATTTTACAAGTTTGATACTTTTGCTTCTTCTGAGGCTATTTTTGGGAGAAAGGTTTTGCAAGCCGTGGTGCCTTCCATTTAGGTGACCTGATTTGCTCCCTCCCTTCATCCGTGTCCTAAAGCTTTGGTATTGGTTCCCACAAGTAAGGATGACGCCGTGGACCGGACACACCTATGTTGGAGAAAACAGAATTTATGTTTACCTGATAAATTACTTTCTCCAACGGTGTGTCCGGTCCACGGCCCGCCCTGGTTTTTTTAATCAGGTCTGATAATTTATTTTCTTAACTACAGTCACCACGGTACCATATGGTTTCTCCTATGCAAATATTCCTCCTTAACGTCGGTCGAATGACTGGGGTAGGCGGAGCCTAGGAGGGATCATGTGACCAGCTTTGCTGGGCTCTTTGCCATTTCCTGTTGGGGAAGAGAATATCCCACAAGTAAGGATGACGCCGTGGACCGGACACACCGTTGGAGTAATTTATCAGGTAAACATAAATTCTGTTATTGTTGCTTTGTCAATTGTGATCTCATTTTATATTGGGAGACGTCCCTACCTACAGTATATTGTTAGGAATTTTAAAGATTTTATTTTATAATTTATTCTCTATAATCAATCTTACATTAAATTGGGTATAAAGCACTGTACTGATAATTACGCTATATCCGTGCTTTTTTAGCGCTGCTTATTCCATATATATTTTTTTGTCTATTATTTTGTTTATTTTTAGGGTTAAACTTTATTAGTAGCAGGATATTCACTTAGTC
This sequence comes from Bombina bombina, assembly GCF_027579735.1. Lineage (NCBI taxonomy): Eukaryota > Metazoa > Chordata > Amphibia > Anura > Bombinatoridae > Bombina > Bombina bombina. The sequence continues at coordinate 399,340,510 of NC_069502.1, forward strand.
CTTAGGCGCTCCTATCTCACATTTCCTTTGCTTATTAGTCTTTCCCTCTTGCTTGAGAACCCATGAGCCATGTCCGATTTTATTAATATTTCAAGATTATTTTCTAGCGACAGTTCTATTTTTGCACATCAGTTTTCCCAGCTTTTTCCTTTCCTACCTTTCTTGCTATTTCTCCTTGCTTGCCAATATGTAAGGCATACCAAAGATGTGGGAGGGATGAAGTACTCTTGAAGGTTTTGGGAATCTTTGCCTGCTCCTAGTTGCCAGGAATTTAATTCCATATGTAAAGCATTGAGAACTCCTCACCACCATGAAATAAATTAATTTATTAGCTAAGCATACATTTTGTTTTTGTTGTGGCTCGTTTTAGAGTATAGGTTCTATATCTTTCTAATGACACAGTGAGTCCACAGGATCATCGATTACTGTTGGGAATACCACTCCTGGCCAGCAGGGGGAGGTAAAGAGCACCACGGCAAAGCTGTTTAAGTATCACTTCCCTACCCACAACCCAGTCATTCTCTTTTGCCTTAAGTGCAAGGAGGAGGTGAATGTTTAGGTGTCTGTTAATGATTCTTCTATCAAGAGTTTTTTTTATTTTGGAAGCTTGGGCAAGCTTGCTTTGATCTTCCCTTATGTGCTGGGTGTAGCCGTACTCCACACGAGTCTCTTCAGCAAGGCAGTGGTGGCTTTAAAGCAGTTAGGAACTTGTGGAGGAGGCTTCACTGCGTTTTGCTAACATGTTGCTGCCCTGGTATAGAAAGTATGATTAGGTTTACTCTATCCTTTCTTTGGTTACAGGTCTCTGTGAGGAGTGGCATCATCTTAAGCTTTGTAAGTCGTCGTCCTGCCTGACGACAGAACTGCAGGTAAGTGCATTTTTGTCTTCTGGGGCTAGGAGGCTGGCACTGAAGGGGTTAAGCCCTGTCTGCTCTTAATGTGGGACAATTATCCTTATGTAGGATAGGTATGGCAGTGTACAGGCACTTTAATGGCATATGAATGGAGGCTTAGGGGCTAATCCACTTCATGAAAGGGGTTAACCGTCTATGGAGTTCAAACTGTAATTTTATAATCATTTTATTAACTTTTGGAAAGTTTTATATCTATCCCTGGTACTCCTATGGTTACAGTTCCATGGAAAGGCACTAATCCTATTTCCTCTGAGATAAGTGTAAGAAAGCCTTTAGGGGTAAATTCCTTAATCTTTCTGCCTGCATGATTTATGTGCCGCTGCTTCTAGTTTTCTGTATGTTTAGCAACCCCCCCTTGGTCCCTTATGTTAAGTTAATCTTTTTTTCAGGTACTGTTAGGAGAGCGCGTTTTCTTTTAAATGGCGCCATTCCTATGGGTCTAGAGATATGCTGTTCAGGTAGCGATGTCATTTTACACACGGGGGTAACCTAGTTTATTCCAGTCTAGCAGATGGAAGTGTTTTTTGCTGCAGGAACTTGTCGTGTGTTTAGAGGAGTTTTGTTCACGTTAGTTTGACTTTTTCAGCGGAGTGAAGCGCTTCACGCCATGCCGATTTGTGGGCCCACCCCCTTCTTCTTGGAAGCGGAGCGGCTCCATTTTTAGACTTTACTGGGTTTCTGGGGGTCTCCACCTTGCTCTCCGGACTGAGAACGGAGCGGAGTCATGGTTGCTTGTCTGATTAAGAAAGTAATGAGAGCTTCACATACTGCAGTTGTAGAATTAACATCCATTAACTCAGTTACAACCAGTTATGATCCATTGTCTTGTCTCTACCATACAATAAATCACGACACATCATCATTTGAGTCACTTGGACAATACTCAGTTTGCTCAGCTCTACTTATCCAATAGTACCATATCTTGTTAATTATGTTTCTATTATTTAATATACCCGCTGCAGACTCATACATGTGATATGTGTGCTGAATTTTATTGTAAATCTCCAACCATGGGGGGGTGCCTGTTTTCCAATATTTCGCAATGCAGGTCCTAGTGACCGTGCACAGGATTCTAAAAAAGGTGTTAAGGTGTCTATGGAATTTGTCTATATGTTCGTGTAGTGGAGCTTGCTGAACAGTGAGGGTAAACTCCTCATCTAATAGTTGGCTAATGAGAAATGACAGCAGTCTCCACACCCCTCGCACCTCAGCACATTTCCACCACATGTGTTTATAGGAACCCACTGCCCCGCAACTCCTATAGCACAAATTATTCCCTTATGGATACATATGGGAAGTCCTCACTGGGGTCAAATACCATCTAAAAATAGTCTTCATAGTATTTTCCTTGAGGTCTGCACTCACAAGACCTCTATCCGCAGATTTAAATAATTCTTTTTCCCATGCTGGAATATCCCTTTAAAAAGGATTCTTCTCCCAACAAAAGTTGCAATGATTATTTGCCTATGCAGGTGTTTCCCACAAGAGCATTGCTGTCCCATTTTTAACCTGCCACAGTTTCAGTGACAGATTCTGGGGTTCTAAAAATTATATGTAAAGGCTACATGACTATTTTGAAAATACATAATTGTCAGTAATCTCTTTCTCTAATGAACAGTAGATAAAATAATTATTGGATTCTATTCATGTAATTTCATAGTGAAGAAGGAAGAGACTTTGAAGGCAGTCTTGTAAGAAATATCAAGTTGGAATCATTCTTGGTTGTGGGTAAAACTTGCCATTTACAAGTTGTTGTTTTTTAATCTAATTCTCAGGTATGCATACTTTCACATTAGCAGTTAATCAGATTCCCTTTCAAAGACTGCCACTGAGCCGCTCTACCCTTTGGTGTAACAACGCCTCATGCCTACACCAAGGTTCTTTTTTCTCTTATAGTAGACCTCACAAGAAGATATTTCTTATTTTTTACTTTTCACAATTCAGGAATATGCACAAGCGGTAAATTAAAGAGACAATATTTCTTGAAGTCTATGGTTAATTAATCAATTTTGACAAAAGATAATTAATACCTTCTGAGCTAGCAAAGACAGAACAGCATACAGATCAAGAGCTTATATGTTTACAAAAGTCCAAAACTTAAGAATTATCAATATTTTGGATTTGTCTTTTAGAAATGTGTCATTCAGATGGTGAAAATAATCTGGCCCTTGAAACTGCTGCAGAAGTTCTTTCACAGCAGTGATCTCAGTCTCCAGTGTTTTAGTACATCTGAAAGTGAACTAAGATTGGTCGATAGATTTTAGCAAGTGGTCTCCTTTTTTGAAACACTAATTAACCTAACCTAAAATGTCACTACGTTTGGAAGGTATTGTGCCAGGGTCAGTATGTCAAATGTCTGTGGGACAATATAGATTCAAAATTCTGTCAATGTATTAGAAATACAAGCTGTCACATTGGCACTTCCTGTAAGTAACAGTCTTCTCATTCTCAGACAGGTACAGTTGTGTTCCAGGATTTGGTCACCCCTAAACAAATAATACATTTTGTTAATATATATGCAAGTTATTAAAGTCAAGAAAAGATCTGAAAGACAGAAAATCTCCAGTAGAACTGCTCATACGTGTTGTAAAGGACCTTCAGCAGGATTTAGCTGGTACTGCAGTAGGGGTGCACTGGTCCACTGTGCAGTGATACTTGCACAAACATGATTTGCATAGGAGGGTCAGGAAAATAAATCTTACATGTTATATAACACAACTCAACAATATTGTATATATGTGTAACTTGGGTATGAATTTTTACCTTGCCAATACATTGAGATTTGATTCACTTAACATTTTATTAGAAATGTGGTGTGCATCATCGGATTGAATTGTTTTTGTATACTAATAAATTGATACTTATGTATTTTTTAAGTAATGGAGCTGTTTCTTTCTTAAAGGGACACTGAACCCCAAATTTTCTTTCATAATTAAGGAAGAGAATACAATTTTAAACAAGATTCCAGTTTACTTCTATTATCTAATTTGCTTCATTTTTTAGATATCCTTTGTTGAAGAAATAGCAATGCACATGGGTGAGCCAATCACACGAGGCATCTATGTGCAGCCACCAATCAGCAGCTACTGAGCCTATCTAGATATGCTTTCCAGTAAAGAATATCAAGAGAATGAAGCAAATTAGATAATTGAAGTCAATTTGAATATTGTTAAAAACTGCATGCTCTTTCTAAAGAAAATGTTTTGGGATGCATGTCCCTTTAAGAGTGCTGAATCCCGTCTTTTTTTTATTTTTTTTAACAAAATATGCTTTGTTTCTTCTTTTCTATAGTATTTCATATATATATATATATATATATATATATATATATATATATATATATATGTGTGTGTGTGTGTATATATATATATACATGTGTGTATATATTTATATATATATGTGTGTGTGTGTGTATATATATATATATATATATAAAAAATTTTTTTTATTATCTCACAAAGTGAGTACACCCCTCACATTTTTGTAAATATTTTATTATATCTTTTCATGTGACAACACTGAAGAAATGACACTTTGCTACAATGTAAAGTTATGAGTGTACAGCCTGTATAACAGTGTAAATGTGCTGTCCCCTCAAAATAATTCAACTCACAGCCATTAATGTCTAAACCGTTGGCAACAAAAATGAGTACACCCCTAAGTGGAAATGTCCAAATTGGGTCCAATTATCCATTTTCCCTCCACGGTGTCGTGACTTGTTACTGTTACAAGGTCTCAGGTGTGAATGGGGAGCAGGTGTGTTAAATTTGGTGTTATCGCTCTCACACACTCACATACTGGTCGCTGGAAGTTCAACATGGCACCTCATGGCAAAGAACTCTCTGAGGAACTGAAAAAAAGAATTGTTGCTCTCCATAAAGATGGCATAGGCTATAAGAAAATTGCCAAGACCCTGAAACTGAGCTGCAGCACGGTGGGCAAGACCAAACAGCGGTTTCACAGGACAGGTTCCACTCAGACTAGGCCTTGCCATGGTCGACCAAAGAAGTTGAGTTCACGTGCTCAGCGTCATATCCAGAGGTTGTCTTTGGGAAATAGACGTATGATTACTGCCAGCATTGCTGCAGAAGTTGAAGGGGTGGGGGGTCAGCCTGTCAGTGCTCAGACCATACACCGCACACTGCATCAAATTGGTCTGCATGGCTGTCGTCCTAGAAGGAAGCCTCTTCTAAAGATGATGCACAAGAAAGCCCGCAAACAGTTTGTTAAAGACAAGCAAACTAAGGACATGGATTACTGAAACCATGTCCTGTGGTCCGATTAAACCAAGATAAACTTATTTGGTTCAGGTGGTGTCAAGCGTGTGTGGCGGCAACCGGGTGAGGAGTACAAAGACAAGTGTGTCTTGCCTACAGTCAAGCATGGTGGTGGGAGTGTTATGGTCTGGGCCTGCATGGGTGCTGCCGGCACTGTTCATTGAGGGAACCATGAATGCCAGCATGTACTGTGACATACTGAGGCAGAGCATGATCCCCTACCTTCAGAGACTGGGCTGCAGGGCAGTATTCCAACATAATGACCCCAAACACACCTCCAAGACGACCACTGCCTTTCTAAAGAAGCTAAGGGGAAAGGTGATGGACTGGCCAAGCATGTCTCCAGACCTAAACCCTTTTGAGCATCTGTGGGGCATCCTCAAACGGAAGGTGGGGGAGTGCAAGGTATCTAACATCAACCAGCTCTGTGATGTCGTCATGGAGATGGAGGAGTGGTAGAGGACTCCAGTGGCAACCTGTGAAGCTCTGGTGAACTCCATGCCCAAGAGGGTTAAGGCAGTGCTGGAAAATATTGGTGGCCACACAAAATATTGACATTTTGGGCCCAATTTGGACACTTACTGTACTGTACTCACTTTTGTTGCCAACGGTTTAGACATCAATGGCTGTGTGTAGTTATTTTGAGGGGACAGCAAATTTACACTGTTATACAGGCTGTACACTAACTACTTTACATTGTAGCAAAGTGTCATTTGTTTAGTGTTGTCACATGAAAATATATAATAATATATTTACAAAAATGTGAGGGGTGTACTCACTTTTGTGAGATACTGTGTAAGTGTGTGTATATGTGTATATCTATATATATATATATATATATATGTATGTGTGTGTGTGTGTGTGTGTGTGTATATAGACTCTGTCTTTGATGACTAATTGAGGCTCTGAATAAAATGATTTATGTGGTTCTTTAAAATACCCTGAGAGTGCCCTTCATGCCCATTTTTTAATATATATGATCTTTGAGGATTGCACCTAGGTGGTTGACATAGTGCCAAAGTTGGGGTGCTGGGATACCTGCTACTTATATATGTCTCTGGGATCCTTTGTCTCTTTAAGAGAACTACAGAGCACTCTAGAGTACATAGAGTGTATAGAGTATTGAGCATGCATCGTGCTTTCTTTCCCCTGAGCATAATAGTGACCGGACATATGATAGAGTAATTTCCATTTCTTTTGCAAGATGTCTCGAGTCCACGGTTTCATCCTTACTTGTGGGATATTATCCTTCCCAACAGAAAGTGGCAAAGAGAGCACCCACAGCAGAGCTGTCTATATGGCTCCCCCCTTAACTCCACCCCCCAGTCATTCTCTTTGCCGGCTCTAAGCAGGAAGGGTAAAGTGAAAGAGGTGATAAACTGTTAGTTTTTATTTTTCTTCAACCAAGAGTTTGTTATTTTAAATGGTATCGGTGTGTACTATTTACTCTCAGGCAGGAGATGGATGAAGATTTCTGCCTAGAGGATGATGATCTTAGCATTTGTAACTAAGGTCCACTGCTGTTCCCACAGAGGCTGAGGAGTACAGGAAAACTTCAGTGTGAGGAACGGTTTCTTGCTATACAGCAATGAGGTATGTTCAGTCATTTTTTCTGCAGAGACTGTGATATTTCAGAAAGGCTGACAGTATCCCCATGAGGGTAAGGGTAAGCAGTAATCCTAGACTGAATTTATGGTTGACACTCAGTTTGAATGCTATTAACAAACGGTTGTGTGTTTTGGGAAGTGCTGTTAATAATCCTTTAAAGGGACAGTCAACCTAAAAATTATTGTAACTTTTTTAGATTAGTTAAATAAAGATCTTTACAGTAAACTGTAGCCAAATTTTCATCTAAATAAACTTTGGCCGAAAAATACACTTACTGATCTCATCTGGCCTTTTTGAAATGGCCGCCTGACCCCCCCTTCTCTGACGTCTCCCAAAAGCTTGCAGTAACAGGATCCTTTCCTTTCTTCTCGTCCCTGTGTGCTCCTGCAATTTCAGCTCTCTGTGCCCCTGTTTTAAGATTGCTTTGTATGCCTAACTACTGTTTGTCTTTGCGGATTCACAGGATGTTGTTTTACAATTATAATTTTATATGTAGATCTGCTGTTACCTTCCATTGTTAATATATAACACGCTGAGCAGATTTTGTGCTTCAAATAGGTCAATGTGTGCAAAATAAGCAGCATTATTACGATTTAGCAAAAATAATTCTCATGAATGCTCAGGTTTCTTTGGTTTCCCGTTTACTTGCCTCTTATCCTCAATTCAATCATTTTTGCTGCACTTTTCACTGCACTCAATAAAAGGTTAGGGAGAAACTGGATCACCAGAAATCACAGCTGATTTGCCTGTGTCTCACCTCACCAGCCGTGCTGCACTTTCTATGTGCCTATGTTGGAGCTGTGATTTCTGGTGATCCACAGGGGCTGCCATTTACAGAGCTGGGAGCTAGAAGCAGGGTGAGAAGATCCTGCATTACCCGCTGCCAGACCCTACACTAACCTGCTGCCAGACCCTACACTAACTTGCTGCCACCTGCTGCTAGACCCTGCATCAAGCTGCTGTCAAAACTCGTGCCAACCTGTTGCCATACCCGGCACCAACCTGCTGCCATACCCGGCACCAACCTGCTGCCGTACATAGGTTGTGAAATCGCTCATTGAGATCACACTTGGACAGCAGCCAGGGCAGCGAGATAACGGTTTCTCCCTAACTGAGCCTGAGCGCTATCTTGCTGCCCTGGCTGCTGTCTAAGTGTGATCTCAATGAGCGATTTCTAATGGTGAAAATTTCATAAAGATTGGATGATTTTTGGAGATTTAGTAAAAAAGAGTGCGCTTTTATTATTTAAAGGCACAGTACCGTTTTTTCAAAAATTGTATTTTACTGTATTTGAGTGCTGTCTAAGTCTTAACATGTCTGAGCGTACAGATAGACCTTGTTCTATGTGTTTAATAGCCATGGCGGTACCCCCTTTACATTTGTGTTTAAAGTGTGCTAAGGTATCTAAACATTTTAAAGACCATGCAGTGACACTTAAAAATGTAGCCCAAGATGATTCTTTAACAGAAGGTAACGAGGATAGTCCTCCTTCCTCTCCCCATGTGTCGACACCAGTTACGCCCGCGCAAGCGATGCCTAGTACCTCTAGCGCATTGGGCCCTATTACATTACAACAATTAGCAGCAGTCATGGATAATTCCCTTGCGGCATTTCTATCCAAACTGCCAGTTTTTCCTAAAAAGCGTGATAGCTCAGTTTTAAGAACAGAGGATGAGCAATCAGAAGTTTTGGATGATTTATCTGTTGTACCCTCACAACACTCCGAAGTGGCAGTGAGGGATGTACTGTCTGAGGGAGAAATTTCTGACACAGGAAAGGTTTCTCAGCGGGCAGAATCAGATTCTTTAGCGTTTAAATTTAAGCTGAAACACCTCCGCATACTGCTTAAGGAGGTTTTAGCTACGCTGGATGATTGTGACCCCATGGTGGTCCCAGAAAAATTGTGTAAAATGGACAAGCTTCTAGAAGTCCCTGTATACACTGATGCGTTTCCGATCCCGAAGAGGGTGGCGGATATTGTGACTAGGGAGTGGGAGAGACCAGGTGTACCTTTTGTTCCCCCCCCCCCTATCTTTAAGAAAATGTTCCCCATAACTGACCCCAGGTGGGACGTGTGGCAGACGGTCCCTAAGGTAGAGGGAGCAGTTTCCACACTAGCCAAGCGCACAACCATACCAATAGAAGACAGTTGTGCTTTCAAAGATCCTATGGATAAAAAATTAGGTTTGCTAAAGAAGATATTTGTTCAACAAGGTTTCCTTCTTCAACCGATTGCCTGCATTATTCCTGTAACTACTGCAGCGGCTTTTTGGTTTGAGGCGCTGGAGGAGTCGCTCCAGAGGGAGACTTCATATGACGAAGTCATGGATAGAATTCATGCTCTAAAGCTGGCTAATTCTTTTATCACAGATGCCGCTTTACAATTAGCTAAGTTAGCGGCGAAAAATTCTGGTTTTGCCATTATGGCGCGAAAAGCGCTTTTGCTCAAATCGTGGTCGGCTGACGTGTCGTCCAAAACAAAACTATTAAATATTCCTTTCAAGGGAAAGACCCTATTAGGCCCAGAGTTGAAAGAAATTATTTCAGATATTACTGGGGGAAAGGGCCATGCCCTTCCACAAGATAGACCGTTTAAGGCCAAAAACAAGGCTAATTTTCGCTCCTTTCGCAACTTCAGGAGCGGACCTGCTTCAACCTCTGCAACCGCAAAGCAAGAGGGTAACGCTTCCCAGCCCAAAGCAACCTGGAAGCCTTTGCAGGGCTGGACCAAGGGTAAACAGGCCAAGAAGCCTGCGACTGCTACCAAGACAGCATGAAGGGGTAGCCCCCAATCCGGGACCGGATCTGGTAGGGGGCAGACTTTCTCTCTTTGCTCTAGGCTTGGGCAAGAGATGTTCCAGATCTCTGGGCATTAGAAATTGTTGCTCAGGGGTATCTTCTAGAATTCAAGAACTCTCCTCCAAGGGGAAGGTTCCACATTTCTCGTTTGTCTTCAGACCAGACAAAGAAACAGGCGTTCTTACGCTGTGTAGAAGATCTTCTAAAAATGGGAGTGATACACCCAGTTCCAATTGCAGAACAAGGACTGGGATTTTACTCAAACCTGTTTATAGTTCCCAAAACGGAAGGAACTTTCAGGCCAATCCTGGATCTAAAAATTCTAAACAAATTCCTCAGAGTTCCATCTTTCAAAATGGAAACCATTCGGACAATCTTACCGATGATCCAGGAAGGTCAATATATGACTACCGTGGATCTAAAGGATGCGTACCTGCATATTCCTATCCACAAAGATCATCATCACTTCCTAAGGTTCGCCTTTCTGGACACGCATTACCAGTTTGTGGCCCTTCCTTTCGGGTTGGCCACCGCTCCCAGAATTTTCACAAAGGTGCTAGGGTCCCTTCTAGCGGTACTAAGACCGCGGGGCATTGCAGTAGCACCTTACCTAGACGACATCTTAATACAGGCGTCGTCTTTTCACAGAGCCAAGGCTCATAAGGACATTGTTCTGGCCTTTCTAAGGTCTCACGGGTGGAAGGTGAACGTAGAAAAGAGTTCTCTGTCCCCGCTCACAAGGGTTCCCTTCCTGGGAACACTAATAGACTCGGTAGAAATGAAAATATTTCTGACAGAGGTCAGGAAGTCAAAGCTTTTAACTACTTGCCGAGTTCTTCATTCCATTCCTCGGCCTTCTGTGGCTCAGTGCATGGAGGTAATCGGATTAATGGTTGCGGCAATGGACGTTGTCCCTTTTGCCCGAATTCATCTCAAACCACTACAACTTTGCATGCTCAAACAGTGGAATGGGGATTATGCTGATTTGTCTCCTCAAATACAAATGGACCAGAAAACCAGAGACTCTCTTCTCTGGTGGTTGTCTCAGGATCACCTGTCTCAGGGAATGTGCTTCCGCAGACCGGAGTGGATCATTGTCACGACCGATGCCAGTCTGTTAGGCTGGGGTGCGGTCTGGGACTCCCTGAAAGCTCAGGGCCTATGGTCTCGGGAAGAATCTCTTCTCCCGATAAACATTTTGGAACTGAGAGCGATATTCAATACGCTCCAGGCATGGCCTCAACTAGCGGAGGCCAAATTCATCAGATTTCAGTCGGACAACATCACGACTGTAGTGTACATCAATCATCAGGGAGGAACAAAGAGTTCCCTAGCGATGAAGGAAGTAACCAAGATCATCAAATGGGCGGAGGATCACTCCTGCCACCTATCTGCAATTCACATCCCAGGAGTAGACAACTGGGAGGCGGATTTTCTGAGTCGTCAGACTTTTTACCCGGGGGAGTGGGAACTCCACCCGGAGGTTTTTGCTCAGCTGACCCAGCTATGGGGCATTCCAGAATTGGATCTGATGGCGTCCCGTCAGAACACCAAACTTCCCCTTTACGGATCCAGGTCCAGGGATCCCAAGGCGGCATTGATAGATGCTCTAGCAGCGCCTTGGTCCTTCAGTCTAGCTTATGTCTTTCCACCGTTTCCTCTTCTCCCTTGGCTAGTAGCCAGAATCAAACAGGAGAAGGCTTCGGTAATCCTGATAGCGCCTGCGTGGCCATGCAGGATTTGGTATGCAGACCTAGTGGACATGTCATCGGTTCCACCATGGAAACTGCCATCGAGGAAGGATCTTCTAATACAGGGTCCATTCAAGCATCCAAATCTAGTTTCTCTGCAACTGACTGCTTGGAGATTGAACGCTTAATTCTAGCTAAGCGTGGGTTCTCTGAATCAGTTATAGATACTCTGATCCAGGCCAGAAAGCCTGTCACCAGGAAAATTTACCATAAGATATGGCGGAAATATCTTTGTTGGTGTGAATCCAAGGGTTACTCGTGGAGTAAGATTAGGATTCCAAGGATATTGTCTTTTCTCCAAGAAGGATTGGAGAAAGGATTGTCAGCTAGTTCCTTAAAGGGACAGATATCTGCTCTGTCTATCCTGTTACACAAGCGTCTGGCAGCAGTACCAGACGTTCAGGCGTTTGCACAGGCTCTAGTTAGAATCAAGCCTGTCTATAAACCTGTGGCTCCTCCATGGAGTCTAAATTTAGTTCTTTCAGTTCTTCAAGGGGTTCCGTTTGAACCTTTACATTCCATAGATATTAAGTTATTATCTTGGAAAGTTTTGTTTTTGGTAGCTATTTCTTCTGCTCGAAGAGTTTCAGAATTGTCTGCTTTGCAGTGTAATTCACCCTATCTGGTGTTCCATGCAGATAAGGTTGTTTTGCGTACCAAACCTGGTTTCCTTCCAAAAGTGGTTTCTAATAAGAATATTAACCAGGAAATCATTGTTCCTTCTCTGTGCCCTAATCCAGTTTCTAAGAAGGAACGACTGTTACACAATCTTGATGTGGTTCATGCTTTAAAATTCTATTTAAATGCCACTAAAGATTTCAGACAAACATCATCCTTGTTTGTTGTCTATTCTGGTAAGAGGAGAGGTCAGAAAGCGACTGCTACCTCTCTTTCCTTCTGGCTGAAAAGCATCATCCGATTGGCTTATGAGACTGCTGGACAGCAGCCTCCTGAACGAATTACAGCTCATTCCACCAGAGCTGTGGCTTCCACATGGGCTTTCAAGAATGAGGCTTCTGTTGAACAGATTTGTAAGGCAGCGACTTGGTCTTCACTGCATACTTTTGCCAAATTTTACAAATTCGATACTTTTGCTTCTTCGGAGGCTATTTTTGGGAGAAAGGTTTTGCAAGCAGTGGTGCCTTCCGTTTAGGTTACCTGACTTGTTCCCTCCCTTCATCCGTGTCCTAAAGCTTTGGTATTGGTATCCCACATGAATCCGTGGACTGGATACACCATGTAAGAGAAAACAGAATTTATGCTTACCTGATAAATTACTTTCTCTTACGGTGTATCCAGTCCACGGCCCGCCCTGGCAATTAAGTCAGGTTCAAATTTATTTTTGTAAAACTACAGTCACCACTGCACCCTATGGTTTCTCCTTTTTCTCCTAACCGTCAGTCGAATGACGGGGGGGGCGGAGCCTGAGGGGGAGCTATATGGACAGCTCTGCTGTGTGCTCTTTTTGCCACTTCCTGTAGGGAATGAGAATATCCCACAAGTAAGGATGAATCCGTGGACTGGATACACCGTAAGAGAAAGTAATTTATCAGGTAAGCATAAATTCTTTTTCCTTTTGGCTGAAAAGCATCATCCGTTTGGCTTATGAGACTGCTGGACAGCAGCCTCCTGAAAGAATTACAGCTCACTCCACTAGAGCGGTGGCTTCCACATGGGCTTTTAAAAATGATGCTTCTGTTGAACAGATTTGTAAGGCTGCGACTTGGTCTTCGCTTCATACCTTTTTCCAAATTTTCCAAATTTGATACTTTTGCTTCTTCGGAGGCTATTTTTGGGAGAAAGGTTTTGAAAGCAGTGGTGCCTTCCGTTTAGGTTCCTGTCTTGTCCCTCCCTTCATCCGTGTCCTAAAGCTTTGGTATTGGTATCCCACAAGTAAGGATGAAACCGTGGACTTGGTACATCTTGCAAAAGAATACAAAAATTATGCTTACCTGATAAATTTCTTTCTTTTGCGATGTACCGAGTCCACGGCCCGCCCTGTCTATTCAAGACAGATAGTATTTTTTTATTGAAAACTTCAGTCATCTCTGCACCTTTATAGTTTCTCCTTTTTCTTCCTTGGCCTTCGGTCGAATGGCTGCGGGGTGGAGTTAAGGGGGGAGCTATATAGACAGCTCTGCTGTGGGTGCTCTCTTTGCCACTTCCTGTTGGGAAGGATAATATCCCACAAGTAAGGATGAAACCGTGGACTCGGTACATCGCAAAAGAAAGAAATTTATCAGGTAAGCATAAAAAAATTTTGGTCATATATAGCAATACTACATATTATATAAGCTTAGCTTATTGTTATGATCGATACCGAATAATAGCAAGTTTGGCAAGCACTTATGAGACCCCTGTCATATTAATACCATTGACAGTGGCTCTGGATGAAACATTATTCACATTATGTTGGGTTATGTTTTACACTCTATGCATTGTATTCCTTTAACAACCTTAAGATTTATATAGCTCTGAGAGGTGTACACTACCCCATAGATGTTTAGTCGCTACATTAGGTGAATAGTATTCCTTTGTGATCTGCTTTATTGCATACTAACAATTCTTTAGCTGCTATATTTGTGTACACCACCAGGGGGCGGATGGACTCTGTGTAATCAGCAGTTTTTCTAGGCAGTGTTTGCATTTTGAATCTGCACACAAGGCATGTTGAGAGGCTGCACGCTGGGGACAGGCAGACATCCAGCTTTAATGCTGTTCACTATGAGGATTTTAAAGGTACAACTTTGTCTTGCTGCCCTTGTATTTGTATTTATTTAGTTATCCCCTATGTGCATATATTGTCCAATATGGTTATTCTCTGTGTAATCGGCTTTTGGCTTCTCAGCTGTTTTTCTAGACAGTGTTGTTTGCATTTTGAATCTGCACACAAGGCATGTTGAGAGGCTGCACGCTGGGGACAGGTAGACATTCAGCTGTAATTCTGTTCACTATGAGGATTTTAAAGGTACAACTCTGTCTTGCTGCTCTGGTATTTGTTTAGTTATCCCCTATGTGCATACATTGTCTAACATGGTTATTCTAAACTCCTGTATTGTATCAGGAGGGATGTTAGCTAGCTAGCTAGGATGGTGTTTTCTTACTTATTCAGCAATGTTTATACAAGATATATGTGATTTTGTCACAGTCTCCTACATATTAAATGTGGGCCACATTACTATTATGATTATTATCACATGAATTTAATTGAGAAGTTCACTATTTTTATTATCTTAATATTGTGATTGTGTTTACAATATTGTTTATGATCTGACACTATTGGCTTGGGATTGTTGCCATGGCTACAGTTTTGGCGCAATATTCACTTCACTGGGAGGGGCTTATTACACTTAAATGAATGTGTGCAGTTTGTGTTTGCTTGTCTGAGGAAGGGGAGTGTGTCCCCGAAACGTCACTTTGTTATATTAAAGTACACTTTGGAAAGACCAGTGAGTGCCGCCTCTTATCTATTATATATATATGCTCAAAAAACAAAGTATTGCAGTATGCAGTGATACCTTTTTTTATTGGACTAACATAATATTTAAAAGACAAGCTTTCGAGAGTTTTCCTCTCTTCCTCAGGTGTAAAGGTCAAAATCTAGCTGACTGCGTGGAGATTGAAGGGCCTTTCTGCTAGCTCCCTTAAGGGACAGATTTCGGCCCTATCTGTTTTACTGCACAAGAGGCTCGCTGAGCTTCCAGATTTCAGACTCTGGCTAGAATCAGGCCTATGTTTAGATCAAGCGCTCCTCCTTGGAGTTTAAATATTCTTCTTAAAGTTTTGCAGAAAGCTCTGTCTGAGCCTATGCATGTAGTTGACATTAAATTACTGTCTTGGAAGGTTCTTTTTCTACTGGCTATTGCTTCGGCGTGCATAGTCTCTGAAATGGCTGCCTTGCATTGTGAGCCTCCTTACCTAGTATTTTATGCTGATAAGGCTGTTCTCCGTACTGGGTTAGGTTTTCTTCCTAAGGTCGTTTCAGATTACGGTTACTTTTTAATTTGGATGTGGTTCGGGCCTTGAAGTTTTATCTTCAGACTACGTACGAAGGAGTTTAGACAGACTTCTTCTTTGTTGTCTATTCTGGGAAGCGTAGGGGAAAGAAGGCCTCGTCCACTTCCTTATCTTTTTGGTTGAGGAGCATTATTCGCTTAGCTTATGAGACAGTGGGACATAAGCCTCCTCAGAGGATTAAAGGGACACTGTACCCAAATTTTTTCTTTCGTGATTCAGATAGAGCATGACATTTTAAGCAACTTTCTAATTTACTCCTATTATCAAATTTTCTTCATTCTCTTGGTATCTTTATTTGAAATGCAAGAAAGTAAGTTTAGATGCCGGCCTATTTTTGGTGATCAACCTGGGTTGTTCTTTCTGATTGGTGGATAAACTCATCCACCAATAAAAAAGTGCTGTCCATAGTTCTGAATGAAAAAAAAAAGCTTAGATGTCTTCTTTTTAAAATAAAGATAGCAAGAGAACGAAGAAAAATTGATAATAGGTATAAATTAGAAAGTGGTTTAAAATTGCATGCTCTATCTGAATCATGAAAGAAAAAAATTGGGTTCAGTGTCCCTTTAAGGCTCATTTAACTAGAGCAGTGGCTTCCTCTTGCGCCTTCAAGAATGAGGTCTCTATGGATCAGATTTGTAGGGCAGCTACCTGGTCCTCCTTACATACCTTTTGTAAATTTTACATGTTTGACGTGTTTGCTTCGGCTGAAGCAGTTTTTGGGAGAAATGTTTTGCAGGCTGTGGTGCCCTCAGATTAGGGTCCGCCTTCTTTTTTTCCCCTCCCGTTCATTCACTGTCCTCTGGAGCTTGGGTATATGTTTTCCACAAGTAAGGAATGAAGCCGTGGACTCTCCTCATATTAAGAAGGAAAACATAAATTATGCTTACCACATCTTTTCCTTTCCTTCTGTATGAGGAGAGTCCACGGCCCCCGCCTGTATTCTCCGATGGGCAGACCTAAAATTTTGTTTTCCCTTCTTCCTGGCATCATTTATATCCTGATATTTCTCCTACTTGTTTCTTGTTCCCTTTGCAGAATGACTGGGAGTATGAGGGAAGAGTGGGGAAGGTATTTAAGTCTTTGGCTGGTGGTCAGGTTCTGTATTTCCCACAAGTAAGGAATGAAGCCGTGGACTCTCCTCATACAGAAGGAAAGGAAATTATCTGGTAAGCATAATTTATTTCTTATGGGCTGCTTGTATTGCTAGATTGTAACAGTTATGCACTGCTGAGTCTTGCAATTGCGCGCCTTTAGTTGTTGCACAGTTTCTTGTGCTGCCGCTCACGTGACTTCCCGTTCTTTCGTTTGGACGCGGAGCGGTGTCATTCTTAGTGAGTTCTCTTCTGTGGCGGCTGTGGATACCTTGTTGGAGCTCTTCATTTGTTTGTTTCAGCTACTAGTGGTTACGGTAGGGCACCTCAGTCTGACTGAAGTGTAGAGGTGTATTTTTTTGCGTTTTCTTTATTTGTACACATTTAGCATTTTTTGCGCATTGAAGGATTACAGTTCCTTTTTAAAGTGACAGTTCATTTCAATTTCTTTTTGTCATCTTTTATTTTTGGGGCAATATCTTAGCCATAGACATGGAACAGGAGTCTGTTTCATTTGGTAAATGTTATTATGTTTAGAGGCCTATGCAATTTTGTTCCTCATGTGTAGCTAGAACCCTAAAACTTAGATAAATGACTCCCTTCTGAGCCTATTGTCTCTCAGGATAATGCTGTTCAGGATATGCCACAGCTTTCTCCTCAAACGTCCCAAGCCTCAATGCTTTCACATACAGTGCCCTGTGGTTCCTCTCAGCCTCCTGGAGGCGTGTATTTGCCTGTATATTTTGCTGCACAGATATCTTCTGCAGTGTCTGCGGCCCTTATCTGCTTTTCCATTGCGGGTAAGCGCAAAAGGAAATCAAATCCTATTTCTGTTAGTAAGGTGTCTGTTCCATCATCTTCTGCGATGGTTGACCTCGCTCATAAGTCAGATGAAGAAGGATACCCTCGGTAGCTTCTGAGGGTAAGATCTCAGATTCTGAACAGTTTAAATCCTCTGATTCTGAAAAAGTAAATTTCAGATTTAAGCTTGAAACACCGGAGGTACTGGCTACTTTGGACGACTCCGACCTCTTCTGTCGCTGTCAACCCTTAAAAAGTCTAGTAAGCTTAATAAATTATGATGTTCCTTCTTCTGTGGAAGTTATTTCCTGTTCCAGACCGTGCGTCAGAGATCAAATCACAGGGAATGGGGATAAACCAGGGATACCCTTTTCCCCTTCTCCCAATTTTAAAAATATTTTTTCTGTTGCTGACTCCATTCGGGACTCATGGCGCACTGTGCCTAAGGTGGAAGGAGCTATTTCTACTCTAGCCAAGAGAACCACGATTCCTATAGAGGAAAGCTGTTCTTTTAAGGATCCCATGGATTAAAAAACTGGAGGCTTATTTAAAGAAAATGTATATTCATAAGGGATTACAATGGCAACCTGCTGTTTGTTTTGCTACGTTAGCAAGTGCAGCATCTTATTGGTGTGATGCTTTGTCTGAGCTGATTTTAGAGGAGACTTCGTAGAGGAGATCCAAGATAGGATCAAGGCTCTCAAGACTGGCTAATTCCTTTATCTCTGATGCCAACATGCAAGTCATTAGACTGGGAGCCAAGATATCTGACTTAGCTGTTTTAGGATCGCAGGGCTCTGTGGCTAAAATCTTGGTCAGCCTGATGTTACCTCAAAGTCCAAGCTCCTGTCGTTACCTTACAAGGGTAACACCCTTTTTGGTCCTGGTCTGGCGGAGATCATTTCTGAAATTACAGGTGGAAAGGGGTCTTTTCTTCCACAGGACAAGAAAAATAGACCTAAGGGGTGCCACAATTCTATTTTTTGTTCCTTTCGTAACTTCAAAGGACAAACATCCCCCCTCTTCCTTTTCCAAGCTGGAGCAGTCCAAGTCCTCTTGGAGATCCAATCAGCCTTGGAATAAATAGTCAAATAAGTCTTCATTTGGAGTTAAATCGGCTTGATGGGTCCGCCCCCGGTCCGATATTGGATCAAGTTGGGGACAGACTTTTCTTCTTTGGGCTTGTGGACATAGTGTCTCAGGGTTACAAAATAGTAACTCGGGGGCAGATTCATCCTCTCAAGATTATCTGCAGACCAGGTAAAAAGAGAGGCCTTCTTAAGCTGGGTTCAGGACCTTTCCTCCCTGGGAGTGATTGTTCCAGTTCTGGTAAGAGGGAGCAGGGTCAAGGATTCTATTCAAATCTGTTTGCGGTTCCAAAAAAAGTGGGGACTTTTCGTCCCATTTTAGACCTAAAATGTCCCAACAAATTTCTTAGGGTCTCATCCTTCAAAATGGAAACCATTCGTTCCATTCTTCCTTTGGTATAAGAGGATCAGTTCATGATGACCATAGACCTGAAGGACGCGTATCTTCTTGTTCCCATTCACAGGGATCATCACTAGTTCCTGAGATTCGCTTTTCTAGGCAAGCACTTTCAATTTGTTGCTCTTCCGTTTGGCCTTGCCACAGCTCCCAGAATTTTCACGAAGGTTCTGGGTGCTCTTTTGGCAGTCGTCAGGTCTCAGGGAATTGCGGTGGCACCTTACCTGGATGACATCTTGGTTTAAGCCTCATCTTTTGAACTTGAAAACTCTCATACAGATATCTTGTTGTCTTTTCTACGTTCCCATGGATGGAAAGTGAATATGGAGAAGAGTTTCCCTTGTTCCAGCTACAAGGGTGTGTTTCTTAGGGAGCATCATAGATTCCCTATCCATGAAGATTTTTCTGACTGATGTCTGAAAATCCAAACTTCTCACTTCATGTCTCTCTTTCTCCAGTCTACTGTTCATCCATCAGTGGCTCAATGCATGGAGGTAATTGGTCTTATGGTTGCCTACATAGACATTCCTTTTGCTCAATTCCATCTGAGATCTCTGCAACTATGCATGTTTAGTCAATGGAACAGAGACCATTCAGATCTATCTCAGAAGATAGGATCCTCTAACAAGAGACTCTCTCTTGTGTTGGATTTCTCAGGATCATCTGTCTCAGGGCACATGCTTCCGGAGACCCTCCTGGGTGATTGTGACCACGGATGCCAGCCTGGGGCTCGTTAAAAGCGCAGGGCCTGTGGACTCTGAAGGAGTCCTCTCTTCCCATAAGCATCTTCGAGTTGAGAGCAATCTTCAATGCCTTGATAGCTTGGCCTCAGTTGTCTTTAGCCTGGTTTATCAGATTCCAGTTAGACAACATCACCTCAGTGGCTTATTTCAACCACCACGGAGGAACTTGGAGTTCCCTTGCTATGAAGGAGGTGACTCGCATTATTCAGTGGGTGGAAGCTCACGCTTGTCTCCTATCTGCCATCCTCATTCCAGTAGTGGACAACTGTGAGGCAGATTTTATGAGCAGACAGACCTTTCATCCCGGGGAGTGTGCTCTCCATCAGGAGATGTTAACCAGGATAACCCTCAGGTGGGGGGTTTCAGAGTTGGGTCTGATGGCGTCTCGTCAGAACGCCAATCTTCCAAGGTACGTTTCAAGGTCAAGAGATCCTCAGGCTGCCCTGATAGATGCTCTGGCGATTTCTTTGGGATTTCGGTCTAGCATACCTGTTTCCTCCTTTTGCTCTCCTTCCACGAGTCATTGCTCGTGTCAAGCAGGATCTGGTTTGAGGACCTGGTGAAGATGTCATCTCTTCCACCTTGGAGGTTACCTCTGAGGAAGGACCTATCTCAGGGTCCTTTCCTCCATCCAAATCTAGCTTTTCTGAAGCTGACTGCTTGGAAATTGAACGCTTAGAAAAGGGAGAAAGAAACCAATGGCACTATAAATAGCTTTAACCCTTATTTCTCCAACATAGGTGTGTCCGGTCCACGGCGTCATCCTTACTTGTGGGATATTCTCTTCCCCAACAGGAAATGGCAAAGAGCCCAGCAAAGCTGGTCACATGATCCCTCCTAGGCTCCGCCTTCCCCAGTCATTCTCTTTGCCGTTGCAAGGAACATCATCGGTTCCTAAGATTCGCCTTTCTGGACAAGCATTACCAGTTTGTGGCACTTCCATTCGGACTAGCCACTGCTCCAAGAATTTTCACAAAGGTACTAGGGTCCCTTCTAGCGGTGCTAAGGCCAAGGGGCATTGCAGTAGTACCCTACTTGGACGACATACTGATTCAAGCGTCGTCTCTACCTCAAGCAAAGGCTCATACGGACATTGTCCTAGCCTTTCTCAGATCTCACGGGTGGAAAGTGAACGTAGAAAAAAGTTCTCTATTCCCGTCAACAAGAGTTCCCTTCTTGGGAACAATAATAGACTCCTTGGAAATGAAGATTTTTCTGACAGAAGCCATAAAATCAAAACTTCTAAGCTCTTGTCAAGTACTTCATTCTGTTCTTCTTCCTTCCATAGCGCAGTGCATGGAAGTAATAGGTTTGATGGTTGCGGCAATGGACATAGTTCCTTTTGCGCGAATTCATCTAAGACCATTACAACTGTGCATGCTCAGACAGTGGAATGGGGATTATACAGATTTGTCCCCGACGATCCAAGTAGATCAGAGGACCAGAGATTCACTCCGTTGGTGGCTGACCCTGGACAACCTGTCCCAAGGGATGAGCTTCAGAAGACCAGAGTGGGTCATTGTAACGACCGACGCCAGCCTGGTGGGCTGGGGCGCGGTCTGGAAACACCTGAAAGCTCAGGGTCTATGGTCTCGGGAAGAATCTCTTCTCCCGATAAACATTCTGGAACTGAGAGCGATATTCAATGCTCTCAAGGCTTGGCCTCAACTAGCAAAGGCCAAATTCATAAGGTTTCAATCCGACAACATGACGACTGTTGCATATATCAACCATCAGGGGGGAACAAGGAGTTCCCTGGCGATGGAAGAAGTGACCAAAGTAATTCAATGGGCGGAGCTTCACTCCTGCCACTTGTCTGCAATCCACATCCCAGGAGTGGAAAATTGGGAAGCGGATTTTCTGAGTCGTCAGACATTTCATCCGGGGGAGTGGGAACTCCATCCGGAAATCTTTGCCCAAATAACTCAATTATGGGGCTTTCCAGACATGGATCTGATGGCGTCTCGTCAGAACTTCAAGGTTCCTTGCTACGGGTCCAGATCCAGGGATCCCAAGGCGACTCTAGTAGATGCACTAGTAGCGCCCTGGACCTTCAACCTAGCTTATGTATTCCCACCGTTTCCTCTCATTCCCAGGCTGGTAGCCAGGTTCAATCAGGAGAGGGCTTCGGTGATCTTGATAGCTCCTGCGTGGCCACGCAGAACTTGGTATGCAGGCCTGGTGAATATGTCATCGGCTCCACCATGGAAGCTACCGTTGAGACGGGACCTTCTTGTTCAAGGTCCGTTCGAACATCCGAATCTGGCATCACTCCAACTGACTGCTTGGAGATTGAACGCTTGATTTTGTCAAAGCGTGGGTTCTCAGATTCTGTCATTGATACTCTTATTCAGGCTAGAAAGCCTGTAACTAGAAAAATTTACCATAAAATATGGAAAAAATATATCTGTTGGTGCGAATCAAAAGGATTCCCATGGAACAGGGTAAAAATTCCTAAGATTCTATCCTTTCTACAAGAGGGTTTGGAGAAAGGATTATCTGCAAGTTCTTTGAAGGGACAGATTTCTGCTTTATCTGTTTTACTTCACAAGAAGCTGGCGGCTGTGCCAGATGTTCAGGCTTTTGTTCAGGCTCTGGTTAGAATCAAGCCTGTCTACAAACCTTTGACTCCTCCTTGGAGTCTCAATTTAGTTCTTTCAGTTCTTCAAGGGGTTCCGTTTGAACCCTTACATTCCGTAGATATCAAGTTATTATCTTGGAAAGTTTTGTTTTTGGTTGCAATTTCTTCTGCTAGAAGAGTTTCAGAGTTATCTGCTCTGCAGTGTTCTCCTCCTTATCTGGTGTTCCATGCAGATAAGGTGGTTTTGCGTACTAAACCTGGTTTTCTTCCGAAAGTTGTTTCTAACAAAAATATTAACCAGGAGATAGTTGTGCCTTCTTTGTGTCCGAATCCAGTTTCAAAGAAGGAACGTTTGTTGCACAATTTGGATGTAGTTCGTGCTCTAAAGTTCTATTTAGAGGCTACAAAGGATTTCAGACAAACATCTTCCTTGTTTGTTGTTTATTCTGGTAAAAGGAGAGGTCAAAAAGCAACTTCTACCTCTCTCTCTTTTTGGCTTAAAAGCATCATCAGATTGGCTTATGAGACTGCCGGACGGCAGCCTCCTGAAAGAATCACAGCTCATTCCACTAGGGCTGTGGCTTCCACATGGGCCTTCAAGAACGAGGCTTCTGTTGATCAGATATGTAAGGCAGCGACTTGGTCTTCACTGCACACTTTTACCAAATTTTACAAATTTGATACTTTTGCTTCTTCTGAGGCCTATTTTTGGGAGAAAGGTTTTGCAAGCCGTGGTGCCTTCCATCTAGGTGACCTGATTTGCTCCCTCCCATCATCCGTGTCCTAAAGCTTTGGTATTGGTTCCCACAAGTAAGGATGACGCCGTGGACCGGACACCACAAAGTTGGAGAAAACAGAATTTATGTTTACCTGATAAATTACTTTCTCCAACGGTTGTGTCCGGTCCACGGCCCCCGCCTGGTTTTTTTAATCAGGTCTGATGATTTATTTTCTCTAACTACAGTCACACGGTATCATATGATTTCTCCTATGCAAATATTCCTCCTTTACCGTCGGTCGAATGACTGGGGAAGGCGGATGCACTAGGAGGGATCAGTGACACAGCTTTGCTGGGCTCTTTGCCATTTCCTGTTGGGGAAGAGAATATCCCACAAGTAAGGATGACCGCCGGTGACCGGACACACCGTTGGGGAAAGTAATTTATCAGGTAAACATAAATTCTGTTATTACTAAAATATCCACTAATAGTGTAGTGGATTAAGTATGTGCTTTGTAGTAAATGTCAATTGCAAACAAGAAATTTGAGGAGAGGTTAAGAAAATCCCCCCTTTGATAAAGCTGTTAAGGCGAAACATGTCAGGGTAGTTAGGGTAACTAGTGAGGAGTCCCTGTGAGCTCCTGTGTTTTTAGATGGCCCTTAGGCTATTTCTTGATATAATTATATTACGTGCTCATTATTAAAAAGCTGATGCAGTCAGTTGTGGCTGTTCAGTTATCATAGTGCATAGCGTGCTTTGAATTTTTCGATCAATAACAGACTTTGTCTCTCGCAACAACCTGTTAAAGGATAGTTTTTAATATTGTTACCTAAAAAATATAATGGTGACTTGGTATTAAAATATTGGCTCTAATGAGAGTAATACAAGTAGAAACTACTGGTTCTAACTCTTGTCTGTACTGGGGCGTCTAAATTTATGATTATTGTACAATTGAAAAAGAGTGCCAATTACAGTAAAATGCTATAGGCTTTAATCTTGTGATCTAATGGGGAATAGCAACGTTTTATAATGTAAATGAAACTAAAGATTCCAATCAGTAATCACATTACATATATAAACTCTGTTGCATTTCATACGTGTACAATATGATCTGAAACAACCAGGACATATATAAAGCTTCGTTATATCTTTTGCTCACTGAGTACATTTAATAGTTAATTCAAGCACCACTGCGAAGAAATAGCCAGCATATAATTGGTTTTGCTTTTTACTCAATACTGGTATAGTTACTTAGCAGGCTCAGCACGCTGGTAGTAATATGATAATCTACACCTGCTACGATTTAGAAAAAGACCTTAAAACTTGCTACCTCTGTTGCGGATATTAGCAACAAGTAACACACACTGTTTATTTGTGAATTACACAGCAATTTCTAATATACAGGATATTTATGAAAGAAACTCTAATAAAGTAATGACATGCTTATTATCTAACATATCATTACATAGAATTAACCTCTTGGTTACCAACATATGTGTTTAAGGCTGACTGTGTGCGAGGTATTAAATCGTGCAAAATTCGGTCGTTACTCACCTGAACTGATTTAAAAGGCCCATAGCCTTCCCACATATCAGAGTATACTCTGAGTATTAGAAGCATTACTGATATCTAATAGCCATATAGATCTTACTAATAAATTGTATATTCAATTTGAGTCATTAAGCTGCTCCTGCATTATAGCAGCAACTCCATTATATAGATCTGTGTGAATCAGTGTAATTATACTTACGATTATCTCATGTCTATAGCTACTTTGGTTTCACATGATACATTGAATCTATAGAGTTGAAACATTTCAGCAAATGACCAGCTTATTATTCATAAACAGTTCCGCTTTCATTTAACCGTTCTGGGATGTGGCTACAACAGCCTCTGTTTGATCCAAAGACATCTGAGAACTATTTTACTCACAACCAGTCCAACTTATTCTATTCAAGCAGGTCATTGACACTAACATGGTATAATATTAACATGCAATAAGTAAGGTCTATCAGGTTAGACCAAGCACAATATGCACATGATTAAGACTTGTTATGAATTTGCATATACAGTGGGGCAAAAAAGTATTTAGTCAGTCACCAATTGTGCAAGTTCTCCCACTTAAGAAGATGAGAGAGGCCTGTAATTTTCATCATAGGTATACCTCAACTATGAGAGACAAAATGTGGAAACAAATCCAGACAATTACATTGTCTGATTTGGAAAAAAATTGTTTGCAAATGATGGTGGAAAATAAGTATTTGGTCAATATCAAAAGTTCATCTCAATACTTTGTTATATATCCTTTGTTGACAATGACAGAGGTCAAACGTTTTCTGTAAGTCTTCACAAGGTTATCACACACTGTTGCTGGTATGTTGGCCCATTCCTGCATGCAGATCTCCTCTAGAGCAGTGATGTTTTGGGGCTGTCGCTGGGCAACACGGACTTTCAACTCCCTCCAAAGGTTTTCTATGGGGTTGAGATCTGGAGACTGGCTAGGCCACTCCAGGACCTTGAAATGCTTCTTACGAAGCCACTCCTTCATTACCCGGGCGGTGTGTTTGTGATCATTGTCATGCTGAAAGACCCAGCCACGTTTCATCTTCAATGCCCTTGCTGATGGAAGGAGGTTTGCATGGCCCCATTCATTCTTTCATGTACACGGATCAGTCGTCCTGTTCCCTTTGCAGAGAAACAGCCCCAAAGCATGATGCTGCCACCCCCATGCTTCACAGTAGGTATGGTGTCCTTTGGTTGCAACTCAGCATTCTCTCTCCTCCAACACGACGAGTTGTGTTTCTACCAAACAGTTCTACTTTGGTTTCATCTGACCATATGACATTCTACCAATCCGCTTCTGGATCATCCAAATGCTCTCTAGCATACTTCAGACAGGCCCGGACATGTACTGACTTAAGCAGGGGGACACGTCTGGCACTGCAGGATCTGAGTCCCTGGCGGCGTAGTGTGTTACTGATGGTAGCCTTTGTTACGTTGGTCCCAGCTCTCTGCAGGTCATTCACTAGGTCCCCCCGCATGGTTCTGGGATGTTTGCTCACCATTCTTGTGATCATTTTGACCCCACGGGGTGAGATCTTGCGTGGAGCCCCAGATCGAGGGAGATTATCAGTGGTCCTGTATGTCTTCCATTTTCTAATTATTGCTCCCACAGTTGATTTCTTCACACCAAGATGCTTGCCTATTGCAGATTCAGTCTTCCCAGCCTGGTGCAGGTCTACAATTTTGTTTTTTGGTGTCCTTCGACAGCTCTTTGGTCTTCACCATAGTGGAGTTTGGAGTGTGACTGTTTGAGGTTGTGGACATTTGTCTTTTATACTGATAACAAGTTCAAACAGGTGCCATTAATACAGGTACTGAGTGGAGGACAGAGGATCCTCTTAAAGAAGAAGATACAGGTCTGTGAGAGCCAGAAATCTTGCTTGTTTGTAGGTGACCAAATACTTATTTTCCACCATAATATGCAAATAAATTCTTTCCAAATCAGACAATGTGATTGTCTGGATTTGTTTCCACATTTTGTCTTTCATAGTTGAGGTATACCTATGATGAAAATTACAGGCCTCTCTCATCTTCTTAAGTGGGAGAACTTGCACAATTGGTGACTGACTAAATACTTTTTTGCCCCACTGTATCTAAAGAGAAATGTGTTTTTAATAAAGTGTTTCCTGTTTTATTTTACATTTGTGTATAATAAAAGTTATGTTTTAATTTGCACTCCCCCCCCCCCCTTCCATATAGTGTTAACTAGTCCGTTAAGTTCCCATCAACATATATGACTTTAATGCATAAATGCATCTCTTGTACTTTAACACTTAACCCTTGTGCTGTTTTTGTAGTCTTTTTTTGAGGATCAGGTTTTCTTAACCTCTCCTCAAATTCTTGTTTGCAATTGAACGCTTAGTTTTGGCTAAGATACCATGCTTCAGGCTCGCAAACCGGCTACTCGTAAAACTTACCATAAGGTATGGCGCAAATACCTATATTGGTGTGAATCGAAGGGCTTCTCTTGGAAGTAGGGTCAGGATTTCTAGAATTTTGTCTTTTCTCCAGAAAGGTCTGGCGAAGGGTTTGTCTGTCAGTTCTCTGAAGAATCAATCTGTCTATTCTTTTACACAAACGTCTGGCGGATGTGCCAGATGTTCAATCTTCAGAATCAGGCCTGTGTTTAAACCTGTTGCTCCTCCTTGGAGCTTGAACCTTGTACTTGGTTTTGCAACAGGCTCCGTTTGAGCTAATGCGTTCTATAGATATTAAATTGTTATCTTGGAAAGTTTTGTTTCTTATTGCTATTTCCTCTGCTCGCAGAGTTTCTGAACTCTCGGCTCTGCAGTGTGATTTCCCTTACCTTATTTTTCTTGCGGATAAGGCGGTCCTTCGTACTAAATTGGGGTTTCTCCCTAAGGTGGTTTCGGATCGAAACATTAATCAGGAGATTGTTGTTCCTTCTTTTTGTCCTAATCCTTCTTCTCATAAGGAACATCTTTTGCATAACTTGGATGCGGCACAGAAACAAAGAATCTAGCTTTTGAAAAAGAAAGCGTGTTTACCGAAAGTACCTACCATGGAAAAATTTTATATCCACAATATACATCCGCATTCACTAAAGTTATGGAGTAAGTAGCTAAAGGCACCTTATATTTAAATACTTTGCCATACATCTGACAAGGATCCCTTGTCTTCTTTGTTTTATAGAAACGCTGGGATTAGGAGCCCTCTATTTGAATTTGCAACAAAAACTTTGACTTTTTATTTTCTTTTAGAAAGCAATCCCCTTGCTGTTAGGGGGAAATTGGATCCGCAACTGCGGTTTTTATGTAACATTATTTTTATGTTTTTTTACTTTGTATTCATGTATTGTAATATTTATTTTATCAGTGTACTCAGTTATATACCGATTTTAATACTGTGAAATTATAAAGAAGTTCATTTTATAATTAAGGGGTTTGAATGTTTGATACTACACAGATACTAAGATATGTTTATATCACATAGATTAAAGTTATATACATAAGTTAATTCTCTTTTGCAAATATTGAATCTTTGTTTGAAAAGGATAGTATTGCTTACATCTATATACGCCTAGAGCTATCTCATCTAAACATAGGTATTTACTTACATCTGATTTAATTAGAGATAAGCTATTTATTTCCTGCAGCTACATAGTAGCAGCTCTAACTCAAAGGTGATCTCTAATTAATTACTCACCTTGTATGCTAAGATTTGTTTTAGTCCCACATAGTCCTCTATACGAATATAATACCGTGCGTACTAAGATTACATACTTAAATTTGTTTCAACTTTATAGAGTAATGTATCATATTACATTTCTCTAGAAGATATTTACAATGTATGTGAGCTCCAATTGGCTTATTTAGATTAGAGAGTTTAATTGATAACTTGGAATTTATAGTTTATTCTCAGTTGATACCTGCATATATCAAGCCACCTAGTGGCGCCACAGAGTTCTTTTAACCTATATCTTAACATAGATGTAAGTTAATAGTTTTTTTTTTTTTAAATAGTGCTCTAAAATTTTACCTACAGGCTACTAAGGATTTTCGTTAGTCTCATGCCCTGTTTGTTTGTTTCTCAGGAAAGCGTAATGGTCAGAAGGCCACTTCTACTTCTTTTTCCTTCTGGTTGAGAAGTATGATTAGTTTTGCTTATGAGACTGCTGTTCAGCAGCCTCCTGGGAGAATTATGGCTCATTCCACTAGGGCTATCTCTTCTTCTTGGAAAAATGAAGCTTCTGTGGAACAGATTTGCAAGGCAGCAACATGGTCCTCTCTGCATACTTTTTCCAAATTCTATAAATTTTATACTTTTGCCTCGGCTGAGGCTTCTTTTGGGAGAAAGGTTCTTCAAGTGGTGGTGCCCTCTGTTTAGGTCTGCCTGTCTTGTTCTCCTTCCCTGTTAATTCTGTGTCCTCTTCCTTGGGTATTGGTTCCCACTTGTAATTGGAATGACGTCGTGGACTCTCCATGTCATAGGAAAGAAAACAAAATTTATGCTTACCTGATAAATGTCTTTCTTTCCGGACACGGAGAGTCCACGACCCCACCCATAAATTTGTTTTATCTTCTTTTTCAATTTCCCTTCAGCTGAATGACTGGGGGTTCTGGGTAAGGGAAGTGACACTTAACAGCTCTGCTGGGGTGCTCTTTGCCGCCTCCTGCTGACCAGGAGTGAATATCCCACTAGTAATTGTAATAACGTTGTGGACTCTCCATGTCCATAAAGAAATTCATCAGGTAAGCATAAATTTTGTTTTTTTTGGTGGGGGGTACACCATCTGCAGTGATCCAACAGGAAATAGCCATAGATTGTCATTTTGAGTATTAAGAAATGTATGTATAATTTGTTTTTCTTTATTTAGTTGTTTTTGTTAGTATCAAGCTTTTACAAACATTATTTGGATGTTATTACTGAAGTCAATGTGATTAACAAAGCTGTCATAATGAAACCTTGCTGGTTTTTCTACTGCTATTTAGTTTTATTATTATCTATTCTGCTTCTGTGTTTCCTTTACTACGTATACACAATGGAGTCTGCCTCTATGTCAAACTTGTGTGTTGTGATATTTATTTTCATCAAAATTCTAAATAGTCCTCGTAAAGCAAAATTGCCTTGTTCATCTAATGTCCTTAGTGCATCTTGATTACAACTTGTGCTACCATAATACATTTGTCACTTGTGGAGCCTACAGATCAGGATGAAATAATCTGAGCTTCTGGTTTAATACATATCACTAGTTTTTTGTTTGTTTTTTTGTTTGGTAAATCTTGCCTTTGATCATTTTCATCTTTAACAGTATATCACAACCTGCAATTTGAACCCATCTTCCCTTGCTTTGTATATAGGTTGCTTTAGTTCAAGTAGATATTTCTCTTAACCAGAATACTGCTCAATATTTGCTTTGCCCTTTATTTTTTTAAACCCTTTTAATGAATACAATGATGCATTTCTAGTTCCCCTTTACTGTATTGTGCAATAGTTATTTCTGTTTGATATGTCCCTGAAAATATCATTTGTATGTAATTCTTCACATAAAGTTACAAAAAGAACTATGTAGCTTGACAAAATAGTTGGTGAAATATTGTCTCCATGACAATGAAACAGTAATATTCTGTAATGGGGCTTCTAATAGTTTTACTTTATTGATACTTCATCATAACTTGATATTATATAAATATGTGTAATCTGAATATAAATAGATTAAATTTTGCAAGTTTTCTTTAAAGGTGCAATGAGAGAAATAACATAATTTCCTTAATTACTGTGTTGCTTTTTGTGCTATCATTTGTCATTTTCTACCTAGATGTTTGGGAACTGGACATTTGGCACGTTGGTCTTCACTGTTATGGTTATTACCGTTACTATGAAGGTGAGTTTTTTTGTTTGGTTGTTTTTTGTTTTGTTTTTTTTTAATCCAGGTAACCTTTTGTTATGTAGTGTTTTAAATGTAAAACCTATTTCAAACTGTTCATTATTTCTCGGGTATTGTGCATATGACACACAAAGCACACCTTCACAATCCTTTCACCTCACTCTCTTATCCATTTCAGTCAACTCAGCGTGTGCCAAAAGACGGGCTAACACTGTATTTTAAACATGATACAGTTTTTTTTACTGGTGTTATCTTTTGTTTTTTTTCAGATGGCCCTTGAGATCATTTCTGGACTTGGATTTAATCACTTTGTTACATGGGGTTCTATCGCATTTTATTTTATCTTTTCCTTGTTTTACGGTGGAATCATTTGGTAAGAAACATTGACTGTACCAATAATACAAGGGTTGACCAATTGCTAAAAAAAACTTAGTATCCAATCAGAATACTGTGATGTTTGGGAGGAATTTTGAAAGCTGTAGAATAAAATAAATACATTATAAAATTTTGTTGCTAGCAGCAAACGTTTAGGAACTGTAACTAATTTTTCCTAGTATTTTTGTCCTGGTTTTCATGTAACATTTTCTTGTTACCTTTGTGCTTCTAAAATCTGTTTTTAATCAGACTATTTGAAGTAGCATTGCATTGGCACATGGGATTGTTACCCAGAAACCATTGATCCATAACAAATATTTGTTGGAAAAAGTGATCTGTTTTATTTAAATGTGCTACACAATTAATAAGAAGCAATATTGTCTCTCCTAATAAGTAGACACACAGACAGACATGCACACACTGTAGACCAGGGTTTGACAACTTTTATGCAAAACCGAGCAACTAGCAACGATGTTAATGATTTATTTTATATCATCTTGGACATTTTTTTTTTTTTTAATATTTATTGAAAACCACAATAAAATATACAAAACTTGTACAGATCAAGCAAATGTGTATACAATTCCATTATAAAGTTGTTAAAAACAGCAGTTTAGGGCTTAGTATTAAATGTCATGGGAGGATTTATTTATAGAGATATGCAAATTATCCAGAAACTTAAGGAGACAAGTAAAATAATATTAGGAGCCCTGTCTTTAGCTATTTATAATATTAAAGGAACAGTAATGCCAACATTACACTTCAGTGATTTAGATTGAGCATATAATTTCCTTCCTAAAATAGGGAGAGTCCACGGTTTCATTCCTTACTGTTGTGAAATACAACACCTGGCCACTAGGAGGAGGCAAAGACACCCCAGCCAAAGGCTTAAATATCCCTCCCACTTCTTCATTACTCCAGTCATTCTTTGACTTTCGTCACGTTAGGAGGTGGCAGAGAAGTGTCAGAAGATTTGGAGAGTCCTGAAAAAGGGTATCTGCCCTTCGAGATAGGACTGGAGTTGTAAGTAGTCATGTCAACCTCTTAGTGAGAGTATTGATGAAAGTTAGAGTCTGGAGATGCAGGGAATTGTTTTTCTGCTAAAACCATCCAGACTACTTCTAACCGCTCCTAAGCAATCAGTGTTGACGAGTTTCTCTGCTGCTTTTTCTCACTACAAGTCCATGCAGGAGCGCTGCTAGAAGAATTGTCACACTTGAGAGGCTGTGTTCTGTTCCACAGCATGGATCCTGGAGGTTTGATCATTTAAATTTCTACACATTAAACACTATAACAGGGTCACAGTGTGGCTCCCTTATAATTTGATAGGATCAGGTTAATATCTCTAAAGCGGGGGTTTATTGAACAGTTGCGGTTAATTATTCAGTGTATTAATTATTTATCACTGCTGCTTTGTGTGATTTTTTTCCTGGACTGATAAACTTTGTTGTTTTTGGCTGAAAAAAAAACAGGTTTCACTTTTAAGTTTCACTTTCGTTTTTGAAAGTGTTGCACAGCTCCTATTAGTTGCTGTACCTGTATTCACAAGAGAAGTACTGTCTTTCACTCCATGTGACCGGGTGTGGTCTATGTTCATTTCCTCTATTCCGGCTGAGACTTGAACTTGAGGAGAGCATTTCCTCTGTTAACTGTCTGGGTCTAGGAGGTGGTGAATGCCCCAGCCATTGGGAGTATAAAGGTGGTGAGTGCCCCAGCCATTGGGAGTATAAAGGTGCAGTTTTCTTTAATAAAAAACATTTTTATTTGTGTCCTCCTGTGGGTATAACCTATGCTATGGAGGACTCTGACATGTTAGAAGGTACTCCTTCTGTACTAAATCATACCTGTTTATATTGTGAGGAGGCAGTGGTTTTCACGCCCACTCAATTATGTTCCACATGCCTTAACACAGTTATAAAGTCTAAGAAGGGAGACAGGCCTGCTAAGGCTCTTAGTTCCTCTGAGCCGTCTACCTCGGCGTCCCGTGAGATTACTACCCTTGCTACATTATCCACTCCACATGCAGTTCCCCGTAGCACATCTAATCCTCCATCCGGAGGGGCCTTCTTCCTGCAGACATTGCTGCGCAGTTACAAACCGCGGTGTCTGCAGCCCTCAGTTCATTACCTCGCTCTAACAAACGCAAGAGAAAGGTTAAACATAGCTCTCCTGACCCAGAGTCATCTAAATATTTAATGGATTTAGCTATTATGTCCCAGTTATCCAATGATGAGTTAACCTCTGTAACTTCAGAGGGGAAACTTTCTGGGTCAGAGTCTTTAGCGTCTAAGCCTCCTGCTGCAGAGGAACCATCCTTTAGATTTAAAACTGAGCACTTAAGTTTTTCTTTCATGTAAGTGGCAAGAGTTCATGAGCTAGTGACATATGGGGGGTATGCATTCCTACCAGGAGGGGGCAAAGGGTCCCAAACCTCAAAATGCCTATAAATACACCTCCCACCTCACTCATACCTTGGTTTTACAAACTTTGCCTCTATTTAAAGTGGTGAAGCAAGATGTGCTTGATTTCTTCTGTGAAAGGCGCTTCTAAGCATTTTGAAGCCCAATTCCTCTCAAAGTACAGTGTTAGTCTGAGGGATGTGAAGGGAGTATTGCCTGATGATACCATGTTTTCGCCTATGGGAAATATATTCTAAGGCTCTCTGTAAATCGGTCGCAGGGATTCATCTGCTTGCCTCCCTTTACAAGATCGACCTTATACTCCCTCTACATTACCTCTGCTGATATGTTTCAGTACTGGTTTGGCTGTCTGCTATATGTGGATGGGTGTCTTCTGGTAAGTATATATAATTTTTTAAGACACTCTCAGCTATGTTTGGTACTTTATATTATAAAATTTTCCTTTGCAGTCTTTTGGTTTCAGGATGGAAATTATGTTTATGGGAAAATTGGGGTATTTTTTTCTACCTGGGGTTCAGCTTAGTTGTAACTTGGAGTCTGTTTTTTCAAATTTTTCGTGGGCTAACTAGGCTCGCGATTAAGAAAAATGCAACTTTTTATTGCGTTATTTTTGGCACAAAGTTGCGTCTGTCGTGACGCGAGTCGCGTAATTTCTTGCAAAACACAAGTGACAGCAAAACCTTATTTATTTAAAGAGACAAAAAAAACAGGCGACGTTTTGGGACACTATCCCTTATTCATGCTATGCCTAACAAACACTAACCACACACTTATATACTATAGTGCCACAAGGTGGCGCTGACAATCATGTTAACTTTTTCATTTCTTAACTGATACTTAATACCATTCTATGATCATTCAATGCTGATACAGTTAAGTACATATGTATACACAGAACAATACACACATTCATTATTACAATATTGAATATAGACAGAAAGTAGCAAGAATCTAACAATTCCTACAATATATTACTACCCATTAATCAATAGTTTTCTACCTATAGAAAAACTGACAAATCCCACTCCTTGTTTAAACCCTTTGGTTCTAGCATACCCAGCTCATATATCCAATATGATTTATTTTGCTTTAACAACAACTCCCTATCCCCTCCTCTACGTGGTTGCATTATCTGATCTATTATTTGAAACTTAAGTTGACTTATCAAGTGACCGTGTTTTAAAAAATGACTAGCTAATGGGGCTTTAAGGTTACCAGTGCGGATGTTACTTTTATGCTCAATAATACGATCCTTAGCACATATGGTCGATTCCCCGATATAACCCCCCACATGGGCATTTAACTATATAAATAACATAGGTGTTCAAACAGGTGTAGAACCCTTTTATATTATATTTCTTACTGGTGTGGGGCTGAAAAAAGGCAGAACCTTTGGTTATATTGGTGCAGCATGAACAGCCCAAGCAAGGGAAACATCCCAAATTTTTAGAACCAATATATCTGTCTCCTTTTTCAATATTGGTCCCAATATCCGCTTTGACTAACTTGGTTTGTACATTAGGACCTCTTTTATAGGCCGGCATAGGGTATTTTTAAAAAACTTGTATATTCGGGTTACATTCAGACAATATTCCACAATGTTTCCTAATAATAATGTTGTATTTCAGTACTTTGAGCGTTATATTCTGTTACAAACAGTCTATCATCTTTCCCTTTCTTTTGGGGAACCACATTGGTACTCTTGGGTTTCAATAAATCAGATCTAGGAATAAGTTTAACTTTATTTATTTCTTCAATTAGATTATCAGGATAACCCCTTTCTTTAAATCTAGCTCCCATTTATTCTAGTCTTCTATTTAACAAATTCTCATTAGAGACAATGTTTTTTACTCTTAACATTTGACTAACACGAGTTGCATCATTTAATTTTATTTTTTTTTCCTCTGCATTTGCGTCATCTTTGTTATATTAAGTCTCTCCCTCTTTTGCTCGCTGCTCTCATTTGTTTATAGAGGACTATGATGTTTGCTTTTGATTTTACTTTTGTTTAAGAATTTTATCATAAGCATTTTTTCCCATTCCTGAAACTGCTATTTCTTCTACAAGATACGACGAGTCCACAGATTTCTTCCTTACTTGTGGGATATTATCCTCCTGCTAACAGGAAGTGGCAAAGAGCACCACAGCAGAGCTTTATATAGCTCCTCCCTTCCCCTCCACCTCCAGTCATTCTCTTTTGCCTGTGTTATAACTAGGAAGAGGGTAAAGTGAGGTGTTAGTTTTATTTTCTTCAATCAAGAAGTTTTTTATTTTAAATGGTACCGGTGAGTACTATTTTCCTCAAGGGGTTATGGAAGAAGATTTTTGCCCGGAGGTTAATGATCTTAGCAGCTGTAACTAAGATCCACACTGGTTCCCACAAGACTTATGAAGGTAACACATTAGACATCTTCAGTGTGGAGACCGGTTTCATGCTACAAGCAGCATTAAGGTATGTGCAGCCTTTTATTTTCTGATTAGACTTAATATATCAGAACTGGCTGGCATTTATTTCCGTGTATGGGAATGAGGTAAGCAGTAGACCTGCTATCCAGAAGGTGTTACTACTGGAGTCCCTGGATTTTATTTTTTAGCTAGTTTACAATATAAGGGCATTATATGACACTATGGGAGAGGCAAAGGATAAAACGGTTCATAAAGTTTTTTTATTTTGGCAATAACCAAAAATAACTCCGGTTGCTCCTGGACAGTGTATCTCTGGTCCGGAGTGTTGGAAAGTCGTTTCGAAGTACCCTGGGGGCAGGGAGGTGCAGAGGGTATTTTTGAGTGTAAACTGACAATTTGTTGTATCTAAGTTACTTTAGAGCCTTATTTCTCCCCTTACTACTGGGTGCAGTAATTTTGGATAAACAACAAGTTTAAGTTAAATTTGGATACAATTTAACGTTTATTTTAGCAGTTTGGAAAAAATTGTTCACTTTTTATTCTCTTAAAGGCGCAAGTACACGTTTTTTTTAAAAGTTTATTTTAAGCAATAAATAAAGTGGTTAAACGACTTCTGTGGTATTACTAGTCTGTTCAACATGTCTGACATTGAGGAATCTGAATCTCATTGTTCTATGTGTTTAGAAGCTATTGTGGAACCACCTCTAACATTGTGTAACCTCTTGTACTGAAAGAGCCTTACATTGTAAAGACCATATTTTAGGTCAAGAAAGTGGTGCCTAAGGATGATTCTCAGTCTGAAGAGAATCAGGATATGCCATCCAATTCTCCCCAAGTGTCACAACCTTTAACGCCCACACAAGCGACGCCAAGTATTCTAGTGCGTCTAATTCTTTTACTCTGCAGGAGATGCTGCAGTTATGCTAACATCCCTTACAGAGGTTTATCTAAATTACCAGTGTTGCAGGGTAAACGCAGTAGGTCAGGTATTAATGTAAATATTGAATCCTCTGATGCTTTATTAGCTATTTCCGATGTACCCTCACAGTGTTCTGAATTGGGGGGTCAGGGAATTGCTGTCTGAGGGGGAAATTTCAGACTCATGGAATGTTTTACCTTAGACAGATTCGGACAGTATGTCCTTTAAATTTAAGCTTGAACACCTCCGCCTGTTACTTCGGGAGGTTTTAGCGACTCTGGATGATTGTGACCCTATTGTAATACCACCAGAGAAATTGTGTAAGATGGATAAATATCTAGAAGTACCTACTTACACTGATGTTTTTCTGGTTCCTAAAAGAATTTTGGAAATTATAAAAAAGGAATGGGATAGACCAGGTATACAGTTTTCTTCCCCTCCTAATTTTAAGAAAATGTTTCCCATATCAGACACCATTCGGGACTCGTGGCAAACGGTCCCTAAGGTAGAGGGAGCAATATCTACCCTAGCTAAGCGTAAAACTATACCCATTGAGGACAGTTGTGCTTTCAAAGACCCTATGGATAAAAAATTAGAGGGTCTTCTAAAGAAATTTTTTATTAATCAGGGGTTTGTTTTACTACCTACCGCTTGCATTTTTCCAGTAACTACTGCAGCAGCTTTTTGGTTTGAGGCTCTGGAAGAGTCTCTTAAGGTTGAGACCCCGTTAGATGACATTCTGGATAGAATTAAGGCTCTCAAGCTAGTCAATTCTTTTATTACTGATGCCGCTTTTCAAATTGCTAAATTAGCGGCAAAAAATGCAGGATTTGCTATTCTAGCGCGTAGAGCGTTGTGGCTCAATTCTTGGTCTGCTGATGTGTCATCAAAAACTAAGCTTTTAGCTATTCCATTTAAAGGTAAGACCCTTTTTGGGCCTGAATTGAAGGAAATCATTTCTGACATTACAGGAGGTAAAGGCCATGCCCTACCTCAGGATAAGTCCGTTAAGATGAGGGGTAAACAAAATAATTTTCGTTCCTTTCGGAATTTTAAAGGAGGACCCTCTGCTTACTCTTCTTCCACTAAGCAGGAAGGTAATTTTACCCAATCAAAGTCAGTCTGGAGACCCAACCAAAACTGGAATAAGGGTAAACAATCCAAGAAGCCCGCTGCTGCTACTAAGACAGCATGAAGGGGCGGCCCCCGACCGGATCTAGTAGGGGGCAGACTTTTTTTCTTTGCCCAGGCTTGGGCAAGAGATGTTCAGGACCCCTGGGCGCTGGAAATAGTGACCCACGGTTATCAGTTGGAATTCTAGGATTTTCTCCCAAGAGGGAGATTTCATCTTTCAAGATTATCTGTAGACCAGATAAACAAAGAGGCTTTCTTACGTTGTGTAAAAGACCTTTCTTTCATGTAATTAGCAAGAGTCCATGAGCTAGTGACGTATGGGATATACATTCCTACCAGGAGGGGCAAAGTTTCCCAAACCTTAAAATGCCTATAAATACACCCCTCACCACACCCACAATTCAGTTTTACAAACTTTGCCTCCGATGGAGGTGGTGAAGTAAGTTTGTGCTAGATTCTACGTTGATATGCGCTCCGCAGCAAGTTGGAGCCCGGTTTTCCTCTCAGCGTGCAGTGAATGTCAGAGGGATGTGAGGAGAGTATTGCCTATTTGAATGCAGTGATCTCCTTCTACGGGGTCTATTTCATAGGTTCTCTGTTATCGGTCGTAGAGATTCATCTCTTACCTCCCTTTTCAGATCGACGATATACTCTTATATATACCATTACCTCTGCTGATTCTCGTTTCAGTACTGGTTTGGCTTTCTACAAACATGTAGATGAGTGTCCTGGGGTAAGTAAATCTTATTTTCTGTGACACTCTAAGCTATGGTTGGGCACTTTGTTTATAAAGTTCTAAATATATGTATTCAAACATTTATTTGCCTTGACTCAGAATGTTCAACTTTCCTTATTTTTCAGACAATCAGTTTCATATTTGGGATAATGCATTTGAATTAATCATTTTTTCTTACCTTTCAAAAATTTGACTCTTTTTTTTCCCTGTGGGCTGTTAGGCTCGCGGGGGCTGAAAATGCTGGCGTTCCGGATGTGGCGTCATTTTTGGCGCCAAAAGCATTTAGGCGCCAAATAATGTGGGCGTCTTGTTTGGCGCTAAAAAAATATGGGCGTCGCTTTTGTCTCCACATTATTTAAGTCTCATTATTTATTGCTTCTGGTTGCTAGAAGCTTGTTCACTGGCATTTTTTTCCCATTCCTGAAACTGTCATTTAAGGATTTTGTTCAATTTTGCTTTATATGTTGTTTTTTCTATTACATATTGCAAGATGTTCCACGTTGCAACTGAGTCAGAAGATACTTTAGGAAAATCACTGCCGGGGCTGGAGCTACCAAGCTAAGTGTATCTGCTATAAATTTTTGGTATCTGTTTCTCCAGCTGTTGTTTGTATTGCATGTCATGACAAACTTATTAATGCAGATAAAATTTCCTTTAGTACTGTTATATTACCTGTTGCTGTTCCGTCAACATCTAAATTTCAGAGTGTTCCTGATAAACATAAGAGATTTTATTTTTTAAATCCATTTAGAAGGCTATGTCTGTTATTTCTCCTTCTAGTTTACATAAAAGTCCTTTAAAACTTCTCTTTTTTTCAGATGAATTTTTAAATGAACATCATCATTCTGATACTGATAAGGGTTCTTCTGGTTCAGAGGTTTCTGTCTCAGAGGTTGATGCTGATAAATCTTTGTATTTGTTCAAGATGGAATTTATTCGTTCTTTATTTTAAAGAAGTATTAATTGCTTTAGATATAGAGGATTCTGGTCCTCTTGATACTGAATCCAAACGTTTAAATAGGGTTTTTAAATCTCCTGTAGTTATTCCAGAAGTTTTTAATCTCCCTGATGTTTTTTCTGAAGTAATTTCCAGGGAATGGAATAATTTGGGTAATTCTTTTACTCCTTCTAAACGTTTAGCAATTATATCCTGTGCCATCTGACAGATTAGAGTTTTTTGGGACAAAATCCCTAAGGTTTGGGTCTGTCTCTATTCCTGCTAAAATGTACTACTATTTCTACGGCAGATAGTACTAAATTTAAGGATCCTTTAGATAAGAAAATTGAATCCTTTCTAAGAAAAGTTTACTTATGTTCAGGTAATCTTCTTAGACCTGCTATATTTTTACCGGATGTTGCTGCAGCTTCAACTTTTTGGTTAGAAGTTTTAGCACAACAAGTAACAGATCATAATTTTATAGCATTATTATTATTCTATAACATGCTAATAATTTTATTGGTGATACCATCTTTTGATATCATTAGTGTTGATGTCAGGTATATGTCTCTAGCTATTTTAGCTAGAAAAGCTTTATGGATTAAACTTGGAATGCTGATATGTCTTCTAAGTCAACTTTGTTTTCCCTTTCTGTCAGGGTAATAATCATTTTTTCGTTCTTTTTTTCATAATAAGGAACAAAAGCCTGATCCTTCATCCTCAGGAGCGGTATCAGTTTGGAAACTTTTTCCAGTTTGGAATATATCCAAGCCTTATAGAAACCTATAGTCAGCTCCTAAGTACCCATGAAGGTGCGGCCCTTTTTTCCAGTTCAGCTGGTATGGGGCAGATTACGTTTTCTTCAAAGGAATTTGGATCAATTCCGTTCTCAATCTCTGGTTTCAGAACATTGTTTCAGAAAGGTACAGAATTGGCTTCAAGTTAAGGCCTCCTGCTAAGAGATTTTTTTCTTTCCCGTGTCCCAGTTAACACAGCAAGGCTCAGCATTTCTGAAATGTGTTTCAGATCTAGAGTTGGCTGGAGTAATTATGCCAGTTCCAGTTCTGGAACAGGGACTAGGGTTTTATTTTATCTCTTCATTGTACCAAAGAAGGTCAATTCCTTCAGACCAGTTCCGGATCTATCAATATTGAATCGTTATGTAAGGATACCAACATTCAAGATGGTTACTGTAGGACTATTCTGCCTTTTGTTTAGTAAGGGCATTATATGTCTACAATAGATTTACAGGATGTGTATCTGCATATTGAGATTCTCTTTTTAGACAAGCATTACCAGTTTTGTGGCTCTACCGTTTGGCCTAGCCTCAGTTCCAAGAATTTTTTTCAAAGATTCTCGGTGCCCTTCTTTCTGTATTCAGAGAACGGGGTTTTGGTATTTCCTTATTTGGACGATTATCTTGGTATTTGCTCAGTCTTCTCATTCGAAGAATCTCATGCGAATCGATTTGTGTTGTTTCTTCAAGATCATGGTTGGAGGATCAATTTACCAAAAAGTTCATTGATTCCTCAGTCAAGGGTAACCTTTCTGGGTTTCCAGATAGATTCAGTGTCCATGACTCTGTCTTTAACAGACAAAAGACGTCTAAAATTGATTTCAGCTTGTCGAAACCTTCAGTCACAATCATTCCCTTCGGTAACCTTATGCATGGAAATTCTAGGTCTTATGACTGCTGCATCGGACGCGATCCCCTTTGCTCGTTTTCACATGCGACCTCTTCAGCTCTGTATGCTGAATCAATGGTGCAAGGATTACACAAAGATATCTCAATTTATATCTTTAAAAACCGATTGTTCGACAGTCTCTAACGTGGTGGACAGATCACCATCGTTTAATTTAGGGGGCTTCTTTTTGTGCTTCCGACCTGGACTGTAATTTCAACAGATACAAGTCTCACAGGTTGGGGAGCTGTGTGGGGATCTCTGACGGCACAAGGAGTTTGGGAATCTCAGGAGGTGAGATTACCGATCAATATTTTGGAACTCCGTGCAATTTTCAGAGCTCTTCAGTTTTGGCCTCTTCTGTAGAGAGAATCGTTCATTTGTTTTCAGACAGACAATGTCACAACAATCATCAAGGAGGGACTCACAGTCCTCTGGCTATGAAAGAAGTATCTCGATTTTTTTTGGTTTGGGCGGAATCCAGCTCCTGTCTAATCTCTGCGGTTTATATCCCAGGTGTAGACAATTGGGAAGCGGATTATCTCAGCCGCCAAATGTTCCATCCGGGCGAATGGTCTCTTCACCCAGAGGTATTTCTTCAGATTGTTCAAATGTGGGAACTTCCAGAAATAGATCTGATGGCGTCCTCATCTAAACAAGAAACTTCCCAGATATCTGTCCAGATCCCGGGATCCTCAGGCGGAGGCAGTGGATGCATTTTCACTTCCTTGGAAGTATCATCCTGCCTATATCTTTCCGCCTCTAGTTCTTCTTCCAAGAGTAATCTCCAAGATACTGAAGGAATGCTCGTTTGTTCTGCTGGTAGCTCCGGCATGGCCTCACAGGTTTGGTATGCGGATCTTGTCCGGATGGCCTCTTGCCAACCATGGACTCTTCCGTTAGACCAGACTTTCTGTCGCAAGGTCCTTTTTTTCCATCAGGATCTGAAATCCTTAAATTTATAGGTATGGAGATTGAACGCTTGATTCTTGGTCAAAGAGATTTCTCTGACTCTGTGATTAATACTATGTTACAGGCTCGTAAATCTGTATCTAGAGAGATATATTATAGAGTCTGGAAGACTTATATTTTTTGGTGTCTTTCTCATCATTTTTCTTGGCATTCTTTTAGAATGCCGAGAATTTTTTTCAGTTTCTTCAGGATGGTTTAGATAAGGGTTTGTCTGCAAGTTCCTTGAAAGGACAAATCTCTGCTCTTTCTGTTCTTTTTCACAGAAAGATTGCTATTCTTCCTGATATTCATTGTTTTGTACAAGCTTTGGTTCGTATAAAACCTGTCATTAAGTCAATTTCTCCTCCTTGGAGTTTGATTTTGGTTCTGGGAGCTCTTCAAGCTCCTCCCTTTGAACCTATGCATTCATTGGTCATTAAATTACTTTCTTGGGAAGTTTTGTTCCTTTTGGCCATCTCTTCTGCCAGAAGAGTTTCTGAATTATCTGCTCTTTTCTTGTGAGTCTCCTTTTCTGATTTTTCATCAGGATAAGGCGGTGTTGCGAACTTCTTTTGAATTTTTACCTAAAGTTGTGATTTCCAACAACATTAGTAGAGAAATTGTGGTTCCTTCATTATGTCCTAATCTTAAGAATTCTAAGGAGAAAGCATTGCATTCTTTGCATGTTGTTAGAGCTTTGAAATATTATGTTGAAGCTACTAAGTCTTTCCGAAAGACTTCTAGTCTATTTGTTATCTTTTCCGGTTCTAGAAAAGGCCAGAAAGCTTCTGCCATTTCTTTGGCATCTTGGTTGAAATCTTTAATTCATCTTGCCTATGTTGAGTCGGGTAAAACTCCGCCTCAGAGGATTACAGCTCATTCTACCAGGTCAGTTTCTACTTCCTATGTGTTTAGGAATGAAGCTTCGGTTGATCAGATTTGCAAAGCAGCAACTTGGTCCTCTTTGCATACTTTTTCAATTCTACCTTTTTGATGTATTTTCTTCTTCTGAAGCAATTTTTGGTAGAAAGTACTTCAGGCAGCGGTTTCAGTCTGAATCTTCTGCTTATGTTTTTTATTAAACTTTATTTTGGGTGTGGATTATTTTCAGCAGGAATTGGCTGTCTTTATTTTATCCCTCCCTCTCTAGTGACTCTTGTGTGGAAAGATCCACATCTTGGGTAATCATTATCCCATACGTCACTAGCTCATGGACTCTTGCTAATTACATGAAAGAAAACATAATTTATGTAAGAACTTACCTGATAAATTCATTTCTTTCATATTAGCAAGAGTCCATGAGGGCCCACCCTTTTTGTGGTGGTTATGATTTTTTTGTATAAAGCACATTTATTCCAATTCCTTATTTTATATGCTTTCGCACTTTTTTATCACCCCACTTCTTGGCTATTCGTTAAACTGAATTGTGGGTGTGGTGAGGGGTGTATTTATAGGCATTTTAAGGTTTGGGAAACTTTGCCCCTCCTGGTAGGAATGTATATCCCATACGTCACTAGCTCATGGACTCTTGCTAATATGAAAGAAATGAATTTATCAGGTAAGTTCTTACATAAATTATGTTTTTTACTATGGGAGTAATTTGTCCCGTTCCAAGATCGGAGCAGGGACAGGGATTTTACTCAAACCTATTCGTGGTTCCCAAAAAAGAGGGAACTTTCAGACCCATTTTAGACCTCAAGTGTCTAAACTAGTTTCTCAGAGTCCCATCGTTCAAAATGGAGACTATTCGAACAATCTTACCAATGATCCAAGAGGGTCAATATATGACTACCGTGGACTTCAAGGATGCTTACCTTCATATTTCTATCCACAAGGATCATCGTCAGTTTCTAAGGTTTGCCTTCCTGGACAAACATCAGTTCATGGATCTTCCCTTCGGGTTGGCCACAGCACCCAGAATCTTCACAAAAGTTCTAGGGTCTCTTCTGGCGGTTCTCAGACCGCGAGGCATAGCAGTGGCGCCTTATCTGGACGATATTCTAATCCAGGCGTCCACGTATCAACTGACAAAATCTCGAACGGACACTGTTGTCTTTCCTGAGAACTCACGGTTGGAAGGTGAACATAGAAAAGAGTTCACTAGTTCCACAGACAAGGGTTCCTTTCTTGGGAACTTTGATAGACTCGGTAGCCATGAAAATATTCCTGACGGAAGTCAGAAAATCAAAGATTCTAAACTCTTGCCGAGCACTTCAGTCCATTCCTCGGCCATCAGTGGCTCAGTGTATGGAGGTAATTGGATTAATGGTGGCGGCAATGAACATCATTCCGTTTGCTCGCTTTCATCTCAGACCACTGCAGCTGTGCATGCTCGGACAGTGGAATGGGGATTATGCGGATTTATCTCCTCTGATAACTCTAGATCAAGAAACCAGAGACTTTCTTCTTTTGTGGTTGTCGCCGGATCATCTGTCCCAGGGGACTTGTTTCCGCAGACCCTCGTGGGTGATAGTGACAACGGACGCCAGCCTATTGGTCTGGAATTCCCTGAAGGCTCAGGGTGTTTGGACTCAGGTGGAGTCTCTACTTCCAATAAATATTCTGGAACTGAGAGCAATATTCAATGCGCTTCAGGCGTGGCCTCAGTTGGCTTCAGCCAAATTCATCAGATTCCAGTCGGACAACATCACAACTGTGGCATATATCAATCATCAGGGGGGAACAAGGAGTTCCTTAGCTATGATAGAAGTATCCAAGATAATCCGATGGGCGTAGGTCCACTTTTGTCATCTGTCAGCAATCTACATCCCAGGAGTAGAGAACTGGGAAGCGGATTTTCTAAATCGACAGACTTTTCATCCGGGGGAGTGGGAACTCCATCCGGAGGTGTTT
This sequence comes from Bombina bombina, assembly GCF_027579735.1. NCBI lineage: Eukaryota > Metazoa > Chordata > Amphibia > Anura > Bombinatoridae > Bombina > Bombina bombina. The sequence continues at coordinate 399,385,120 of NC_069502.1, forward strand.
GCCTCACTGATTCTCCAATGGGACAGACCAGAATTGGATTTGATGGCATCTCGACAGAATGCCAAGCTTCCAAGATACGGATCCAGGTCGAGGGATCCTCAGGCCGAACTGATAGATGCCTTGGCAGTGCCTTGGTTGTTCAGCCTAGCTTATGTGTTTCCACCATTTCCTCTCCTTCCACGCGTGATTGCTCGAATCAAACAGGAGAGAGCTTCAGTAATCCTGATAGCGCCTGTGTGGCCACGCAGGACTTGGTATGCGGATCTAGTGGACATGTCCTCTCTGCCACCGTGGAAACTTCCTTTGAGATAGGACCTTCTCATTCAAGGTCCTTTCCAACATCCAAATCTAATTTCTCTGCAACTGACTGCGTGGAGATTGAGCCCTTGATTTTATCTAAGCGAGGATTCTCTGATTCGGTCATCAATACTTTGATACAGGCTAGAAAGCCTGTCACTAGAAAAATCTATCATAAGATATGGCGTAAATATCTTTATTTGTGTGAATCCAAGGGTTACTCATGGAGTAAAGTTAGGATTCCAGGATTCTGTCTTTTCTCCAAGAAGGATTGGAGAAAGGGTTATCAGCAAGTTCTTTAAAGGGACACATTTCTGCTTTGTCAATTTTGTTTCACAAACGTTTGGCAGATGTGCTAGATGTTCAGTCTTTATGTCAGGCTCTATCTAGAATTAAGCCTGTATTTAGACCAATTACTCCTCTCTGGAGTTTAAATTTAGTTCTTCGAGTTCTTCAAGGGGTTCCGTTTGAACCTATGCATTCCATAGATATTAAATTGTTATCTTGGAAAGTTCTGTTTTTGGTTGCTATTTCTTCTGCTCGAAGAGTTTCTGAGCTTTCAGCGTTAGTGTGATTCGCCTTATCTCATATTTCATTCTGATAAGGTGGTTTTACGTACAAAACCTGGTTTTCTTCCTAAGGTTGTTTCTAATAAGAATATTAATCAGGAAATTGTTGTTCCTTCCTTGTGTCCTAATCCTTCTAAGAAGGACCGTCTGTTACATAACCTGGATGTGGTCCGTGCCTTAAAGTTCTACTTACAGGCAACTAAGGATTTCCGTCAATCATCTTCATTATTCATTGTTTATTCTGGAAAGCGTAGGGGCCAGAAAGCTATGGCTACCTCTTTCTTTTTGGCTGAGAAGTATCATTCGCCTGGCATATGAGACTGCTGGACAGCAGCCTCCTGAAAGAATTACGGCTCATTCTACTAGGGCTGTGGCTTCCACATGGGCCTTTAAAAACGATGCATCTGTTGAACAGATTTGTAAGGCTGCGACTTGGTCGTCCCTTCATACTTTTTCCAAATTTGATACTTTTGCTTCTTCTGAGACTGTTTTTGGGAGAAAAGTTCTTCAAGCAGTGGTGCCTTCCGTTTAGGTCTCTGTCTTGTCCCTCCCTTTCATCCGTGTCCTGTTGCTTTGGTATTGTATCCCACAAGTAAGGATGAAATCCATGGACTCGTCGTATCTTGTAGAAGAAAAGGAAATGTATGCTTACCTGATGAATTGATTTCTTCTACGATACGAGTCCACGGTCCTCCCTGTCAATTTAAGACAGATTATATTTTTATTATTTATAACTTCAGTCACCTCTGCACCTTTTAGCTTTATATACAGCTCTGCTGTGGTGCTCTTTGCCACTTCCTGTTAGCAGGAGGATAATATCCCACAAGTAAGGATGAAATCCGTGGACTAGTCGTATCGTAGAAGAAATCAATTTATCAGGTAAGCATAAATATCCTTTTTGAGGAAATTGGATATTTTGTTTAAATAAACTGATCCTGCCTCTGATCTTACTGTAGTAACTAAGCTGCCTGAACACAAATTTACCAAAGCTAAGTGTGTTTGTTGTAAATTAGCTGATCTTACATCAGCTAAAATATGTGGCACTTGTTATGACAAATTATTACATGCTGAAAATGTTTCTATAAGTACAAATACATCTACTGTTATTCCTTCACAGTCTAATGTACATGATATTCCTGCAGATATGAAAAATGATATTGCTGCAGCCATATAGAACGCTATGACGACTATTCCTCCTTCAAATAAACGTAAAAGGTCTTTCCAAACTTATCATAAATCTGGTGAAATTTGTATTGCTTGACAGCATACTGAAGTATACTCTGATGAGGATCTCTCTGGCTCAGAGGATCCTGCTTTAGAGACTGAAATTGACAAATTACTTTTCTTTTTAAGATTGAATATATATTCGTTGTTTATTAAAGGAAGTATTGTTTACTTTGGGTATTGAGGAGTCTAGTCCTCTTGATAACAAAACTAGTAATCGTTAGTAATTCTGTTTTAAAAACTTCTGAGGTTACTCCAGAAGTCTTTCCGATTCCAGATGCTATCTCTAATATGATTGCTAAAGAATGGTCTAAGCCTGGTGCTTCTTTTAACCCTTCTTCTAGGTTTAAGAAACTGTATCCTTTACGTGTGGCCAATTTAGAGTTTTGGGGAAAAGTCCCTAAGGTTGATGGGGCTATTTCCACTCTTGCCAAACGTACTGCTATTCCTACGGAAGATAGTACTTCCTTTAAGGATCCTTTAGATAGGAAGATTGAATCTTATCTTAGAAGAGCATATTTACATACTGGCTATATTCTTAGACCTGTTATTTCTATGGCTGATGTTGCTGCTGCTTCAACTTTTTGGTTGGACAGCTTAGCACAGCAGTCATCAGATCCTGAACTTTCTAGCATTATTTTTTTACTTCAAGATGCTAAGCATTTCATTTGTGTTGCTATATTTGATGTCATTAAAATTGATATTAAATCTATGTCTTTAGCTATTCTTACTAGAAAATCTTGGAATGCTGACATGGTGTCTAAATCTAGATTACTATCTCTATCGTTTCAGGGTAATAATTTATTTGGTTCTCAATTGGATTCTATTATCTCCACTATAACTGGGGGAAAGGGAGTTTTTCTGCCCCAAGATAAAAAAATCTAAGGTTAAGTTTAAAGCTCCCAATCGTTTTTGTTCCTTTCTTCAGAATAAAGAACAAAAAAACTCTCCTTCCCCTAAGTCCTCTGGCTCGAATTGGAGACCATCTCCGAATTGGAATAAATCCAGGCCTTATAAGAAACCAAATCCAGCACCTAAGACTGCATGAAGGTGCGGCCCTCAAACCAGTTCAACTGTTGGGGGGGCAGATTGAAATTATTTCTTGACATTTGGACAGATTCTGTTCAAAATCAGTGGATTCAGGATATTGTTTCTCAAGGGTATCAAATAGGTTTCAGAATAAGACTTTCCATGGGAAGATTCTTTCTTTCTCATGTTCCAACAAACCCTGTGAAGGCTCAGGCTTTTCGGAAGTGTGTTTCAGACCTAGAGCTTTCAGGGGTGATTGTCCCAGTTTCTCAGCAGAAACAGGGTTTGAGTTTTTATTCAAATTTGTTCATTGTCCCAAAGAAAGAAGATTCGATTTTAAATCGTTTTGTAAGAGTCCCAACTTTCAAGATGTCCACAATAGACTTGCAGGACGCTTATATTCACTTTCTAATTCATCCAGACCACTATCGTTTTCTGAGATTCTTTTTTCTAGACAAGCATTATCAATTTGTCGCTCTTCCGTTTCGCCTAGAGATAGCTCCAAGAATCTTCTTGAAGGTTCTCAGTGCTCTTCTATCTGTAATCAGAGAGCAAGGTATTGTGGTGTTTCCTTATTTGGATGGTATCTTGGTACTAGCTTAATCTTTTCATTTAGCAGAAACTCACACGAAACAACTAGTGTGGTTTCTTCAAAGACATGGTTTAAGGATCAATTTGCATAAGAGTTTCTTGATTCCTTAGACAAGGGTCACCTTTTTAGGTTTCCAGATAGAGAAAGAGTCATAGACACTTAATCTAACAGACAAGAGACAAATGAAGTTGGTTTTAGCTTGTCTAAACCTTCAGTCTCTCATTTCCTTCAGTGGCTATGTGCATGGAAGTTTTAGGTCTCATGACTGCAGCATCAGACGCGATCCCCTTTGCTTGTTTTCATTTTAGGCCTCTACAGCTTTGCATGTTGCACCAAGGGTGCAGGGATTATATTCTATTAAATCCCAACACTCAACTCTCTCTGACTTGGTGGTTAAACCTTCACCTTATTGTTCAAGGGGCCTCCTTTGTTCGTCCTTCCTGGACTGTGATCTCAACAGATGCAAGTCTTACAGGTTGGGGAGCTGTCTGGGAGTCTCTGACAGCACAAGGGAATTGTAATCCTCGAGGCGAGGTTACCAATCAATATTTTAGAACTCTGTGCTATTTTCACAGCTCTTCAGGCTTGGCCTCTATTGAAGAGAGAACTTTACATTCGTTTTCAGACAGACAATATCACATCATTGGCATATGTCAATTATCAAGGAGGGACTCGCAGTCCTTCAGCATGAAAGAAGTATCTCGGATACTTTCTTGGGCGGAATCCAACTATTGTCAAATTTCTGAGATTCATATCCCAGGTGTAGACAATTGGGAAGTGGATTATCTCAGCCGTCAGACTTTACATCCTGGGGAGTGGTCTCTCTGTCCAGATGTGTTTTTTCATCTTGTACAGATGTGGAGTATTACAGAAATAGATCTGATGGCCTCTCGTCTAAACAAGAAGCTTCCCAGATACCTTTCCAGGTCCAAGGATCCTCAGGCGGAGATGTTGGATGCTTTAGCAGTTCCTTGGTTTTACCAACCTGCTTAAATTTTTCCGCCTCTGATTCTTCTTCCAAGTGTGATCTCCAAGATTATAATGGAATACTCTTATGTGTTTCTGATAGCACCAGCATGGCCTCACAGGTTTTGGTATGCCGATCAAGTCTGAATGTCCAGTTGCCAGCCTTGTCCACTTCCTTTAAGGCCAGACCTTCTGTCTCAAGGGCCTTTTTTCTATCAGGAACTCAAATCTCAAAATTTTGAAGACATAGAAATTGAACGCTTAATCATAGAGGTTTCTCTGACGCCATGATTAGCACTATGATACAGGCTCGGGTTTGGAAAATCTATATTTCATGGTGTTCCACTCATGATTATTCTTGGCATTCTTTCAGAATTCCTAGGATTTTACAGTTTCTTCAGGATGGTTTGGATAAAGGGTTGTCTGCAAATACCTTTGAAAGGACAAATCTCTGCTCTTTCTGTCTTATTTCATAGAAAGATTGCTAAGCTTCCTGATATTCACTGTTTTGTTCAGGCTTTGACTCGTATTAAACCTGTGGAATTCCTGGGTACTATAATAGACTCCATATCCATGAGGATATTTCTAATAGACCAGAGACGTTGCAAGCTAACTTCAGCATGTCTCCCTCCGGACCTCCTTGAGTCCCTCTGTGGCTCAGTGTATGGAGGTGGTCTCATAGTGTCCTGCATGGAAATCATTCCTTTTGCCAGGTTTCGTCTCAGACCTTTACAACTGTGCATGCTGAAGCAGTGGAACGGCGATCATTCAGATCTGTCTCAACAGATTATATTAGACAGCCGGTCGAGAGAATCACTCTCTTGGTGGCTCTGTCCCGAGGGACATGCTTCTTAAGACCATCCTGGGAGTTTATGACTACGGACGCAAGCCTATCCAGTTGAGCGGTTTGGGGTGCCAGTAAGGCACAGGGGTTGTGGACTCCTCCCGATCAATATTTTGGAACTACGGGCAATCTTCAAGGCCTTGAAGGCTTGGCCACTTCCGGGTTTGTCCCAATTTATCAGATTCCAATCAGACAATATAACCTCAGTGGCTTACATCAACCATGAAGGGGGAACGAGAAGTTCCTTGGCGATAAAGGAAGTATCTCAGATTCTGGAGTGGGCGGAGGCCCACTGCTGTTTGTTTTCAACGATCCACATTCCGGGTGTGGACAACTGGAAGGCGTATTTTCTCCGCAGGCAATCCTTCCATCCAGGGGAATGGTCTCTCCATCCCGAGGTGTTTGCAGAGATATGCAGCAAGTGGGGGACGCCGGAGATAGATCTCATGGCTTCCCGTCTCAATACCAAGCTACCCAGGTATGGGTCGAGGTATCCCCAAGTGGATCTAATAGATGCATTAGCAGTGCCCTGGAGGTGCAAACTCATATCTTTTTCCTCTATTACCGCTTCTTCCTCGAGTGGTGGCCCGCATCAAGCAGGAGCGGGTATCCGTAATCCTGATTTGTCCATCGTGGTCGCGTAGGACGTGGTTCGCAGATCTAGTGGGGATGTCCTCATCTCCTCCGTGGAAGTTACCTTGTCGCAGAGACCTGCTGATACAAGGTCCATTTGTTCATCAAAATCTAGATTCTCTGAGGCCGACTGTGGGGACAATGAATGCTTAGTCTTAGCCAAGAGAGGTTTCTCTGAGAGTGTCATTGATGCTCTTATTCAAGCTCAAAAACCAGTTACTCAGCGTATCTACCACAAGGTGTGGAAGACCTACTTATTCTGGTGTGAAGAGCGTGGTTGCCAAGATCTTATCTTTTCTCCAGGATGGGCTGGAGAAGGGCCTTTTTGCTAGTTCCCTGAGGGGACAGATTTTGTCCCTGTCGGTTTTATTGCACAAGTGACTGGCTGAGCTTCCAGATGTGCAGTCCTTTGTTAAGGCTCTGATTAGGATCAGGCCTGTGTTTAGATCTGGGGCTCCTCCTTGAAGCCTAAATCTTGTTTTTTGGGTTTTGCTACAGGTTCCGTTTGAGCCTCTGCATTCCGTTGACATTTAAATTGTTATCTAGGAAGGTTTTTATAGGCTATTGCCTCTGCGCGCAGTTTATGCGATCTCTGCTTTGCAATGTGAGCCCCCTTATCTGATTTTCCATGCAGATAATGCAGTTTTACGTTCTTTTTGGTTTCGGAGTGTCATCCGCTTAGCTTACGAGACAGCGGGACATCATCCTCCTAAGAGGAAAACGGCTCATTCAAATAGAGCAGTGGCTTCCTCTTGGGCCTTTAAGAACGAGGCCTCTATGGATGAGATTTGAAAAGGCGCTACCTGGTCCTCCTTAGCAACTTTTTCAAAATTTTACAAGTTTTATGTTTTTGCTTTGGCTGAAGCAGCTTTTGGGAGAAAAATTTGCAGGCTGTGGTGCCCTCAGAATAAGCTCCGCCTCTTCCTTTTTGTTCCCTCCCATTATTTATTCAGTGTTCTCTGGAGCTTGGATATAGTTTTCCCAACAGTAAGGAATGAAGCAGTGGACTCTCCCTATCTTAGAAAGGAAAACATAATTTATGCTTACCAGATAAATTCCTTTCCTTCCGGATAGGGAGAGTCCACGGCCCCCACCCATTTTTTCTTGTCTATGGGCGGTCCCCTATTTATTTTATTCTTTGGGCACCATTTATACCCTCTGAGGAAGCGTTCTTGTGAAACGCGCGTCAGGAGTCACTAGGAGAAGCTCTGTCTCTCCTTTTTTAAATTGCTTACCGGATGGTCTAAACCTTTAAACTATATTGATAATACTCTCAGCAATGCAGATTATTAGTATAACAGTAATATAGCCCCCGGATAGTAGGGGCTTAGTCGATAGTTCTTTTTCATCTGCTTGCTGTTGTAGTCATTCGATTTCACTTATTTCTCATAATTGTGGGACGGTTGAACATTCTGGTTTAAGTGTTTTTAATTTCAGCCTATGCTGTTTGTATGAATGAAACACTTTTTTGTATATTGTCAATAAAGATTTAGTATGAATGGATTTATCTAACTGTTAAACACCACTTTGATATTTTGATAAAGAAGTATTGGGAGGGATTTTTAAGCCTTTGGCTGGGGTGTCTTTGCCTCCTCCTGGTGTCCAGGTGTTGTATTTCCCAACAGTAAGGAATGAAGCCGTGGACTCTCCCTATCCAGAAGGAAAGGAATTTGTCTGGTAAGCATAAATTATGTTTTTAAACGGCTTTCCAGTTTACTTCAGTTATTTAAATTTTCTTGGTTGAAGAGTAAAGCTAGGTAGGCACATAATAGTGGAGCGTACATGTGTTAATATAGCAGTTGCAAGAGTGTATAACACTGCTACAATCAATGTTGCAAAACACTGCTGCCATAGATTACTACAGACACTCTGTCTATTATAAACTAACCTAGATTTACTCTTCAACAAAGTATACGAAGAGAATGAAGTAAATTAGAAATGTATGCACTATATAAATCATGAAAGTTCAATGTTGACTTTACTGTCCCTTTAATGTGTCTATACACACATATTAATCCTATAATAAAATTGTTTCATTAAATATAACGTTTGTGTATTTCAGCATCTGTGATTTTAATATTTTTTTTCCCCTGCCTCAGGCCATTTTTGCACACGCAGGATATGTACTTTGTATTCGTTCAGCTACTTTCCAGTGGTTCTGCGTGGTTTGCCATAATCATCATCATCATATTTTGTCTGTTTCTTGATGTCATGAAGAAAGTGGTGTACAGACACGTTCAGCCTACAAATACGGAGAAGGCACAGGTATCAAGAACTGTATACGGACATCAAAAAGTGTTTGTGGAAAGAATGTTTTAATGTTTTGTTTAGAAGTGCCATTGAGACTTGTATATAATGCTCAGGTGTCTATTGTTCACACAGTATTGGAGTATTTATAACTTCCACATGCTGGTAATAGTGGGCGTGGCTAAATGTTACAGAAGATTGTATTGCAGTACCTGCCTTAAATATCTTAAAACTACATATCCTTAATAATGTTAATGGTGGTTTATTTATTTGATTCCTACAACATTACTAGGTGTTGGGGAAAAGCAGACTTATTTTTTTATGCTTATTTTTATCCAATACCTTTGTCTCCTCCATCTCTTATCATAAACACAAAAAATGTACTTCAATAGAAATGAACTAGACTGGGGGACTGATGACATTTTACAGGCTATGTGACCATTCTTCCCAATACGTTTACCAGATATTGCGTGACAATGCTCTCAAGGTACATTGACCTACAGCAGCATTTTTGTCAGCAATTATTGAGCCTTCTCATAGTTTATCCATATTGCCAACAAAGTCTGCTGTGCTTATTAAAACTGCATTTCATTTTACCTTTAAGTTGTAAAATTGTATAGAACCAAATATTATGGCATTAAAATAGAGCATATTATATTGGATATGACCAAAAATAACATATACTGTATATATAATGTGTAATTGTTAATTGTATTAGTGTGTGTGTTTAGTTATACACTGTATTAATTTGAATGCGTATATATGCATACACACAAAAACAATTATATACCACATTTTAATAAAAAAGGAACCTCTTTCATAAAGCAGTATATAAGCCTTCTCAACGGCAAAAGGGATATTTAGTGTACGCCATTTAAGACACTAAAGGTAGTGTACACTTATCCCTGGAATAAGTATGATCTATTCAGCTACTATATTAGATTGTGCGGGCAGTACAGCATTTTAACAGATAAAGCTTGTATCGGTAACATGTAACTTATAAAATATGGATTTTGACGACAGATAAGAACCATATGCCCAACACGTCTCCCAAAGCTTATTTAGTTTATTACTTCTGCACCTATTAGCCTTCAGCTTGAGATCATGACCCCTTGTTCAGGAATTGCCTTTTTCATGAAAAATACTTACAACCTCAGCTTTAATATGTATACTTGAAGGTTTCTATAATATCACCCATGTGCACTAGCTTGAATAATATACTGGAGTAGGTTTAGTATAACTTGAAATAACCCAGTGAACGACATATGTGGTCAAAATGTTAAACAAGATATGTAAAAGTTATCTGATTTCTTACTTTACTGCCATCTGCTGGTTAAAATGCAACATTTAATGAAGTTTGAAAGCTTCATCTATTTATTTTTTCTTAAATTTGCTGAAGAATCAGAGACATCTTATTACCTTTTCAATAACCAAAATTAGACATTAAAACAATAATCTGTACATAAAAAAGTATAAATATTTACCAAAAAACCCTGCCATTTCTGTATGTTTCACTTTTTTTTTTAAATAAACGTACCAAAAATTTTAGAAAGCAGAATTACGCACAAATATAAAAAAAAGCTTCCATACAGAATGCAATACTTAAAGTTGTTTTACTTTTGATGCCAGGCATGCATGGGAAAATGATCAAGCTAGTCATGTGTGTGAATTCTGGAGCTATCTTAAAGCAGCTTATGTATTATTTTTTTATTTTTTTTTAAATAAACATTCAAACAGACACCAGGTATTTATTTTTAGAATGAACATGCAAACAGACACCAAACACCACTTAAAATATGCATACGGGAGTTTCAGTAGGTTTTAGGTGTAGAATTGGAAAAGTCCAAAATTCCTTTCAGAAAGTGTGAAAATGATTTATTGTGATAATGGTGTTGCATTGTCCCTATGCAAGGTATGGGTAATGTTCTGTGGACCAGATGCATTAGATAAACAGGTTATCACTTGACAGATTGATTAGAATGGACTTGAATTTGAACATCCTTACATTTGTAAGTATTGAGAAGACATCCATTTATACTTCTATTTTTATGATTTACAACACAAATGGAGATAATTTTCAACTAATGTTGAAAGCAGATAAAGCATAAGGGTCATGCAGAGTTAAAAATGAATATCCTTTATTTTTAAAAGCTTTAAAACATCCAAACGGCTTTGTCTCCATGTGTAAATCCAGCCTGACATGTTTTTGGTTCTGTAAGATGTAATCAGCTTGGATTATTGATTATTTTTTTGTCACTTTGCACTCTCATGCACTGTCCTCCACCTTACTGATGGAGTTTAACCTTGTGATATATATTCCATTCTGGTGCACTCTAAACTAATTTTATTCATAGGGGAATTTAATCAGAAGGCTATCTGTTCAGATTTTCTAGTGTCAGTCTTATATTGGGCTGATTGATACTATCCAAAGAAATAAGAATGCCGCTTGAGTTAAAACTCAGTACTTTATTGGTCAATGTAAAAACTTGATGCCAGCGTGCAGTAACAAGTATTTTCAAACAGCTGCTTAGTCACAAACAGGCCAGTCTGACGCGTTTCAGCTGATATGCCTTATTCATAGACTTAATTGTTACTGCACGCTGGCATCAAGTTTTTACATTGACCAATAAAGTACTGAGTTTTACCTCAAGCGGCATTCTTAATTCTTTGGATATCGTCTGGCCAGGGAAGGGGCCATTGCTTGCTGCAATAGGGCTGTTTGCCCGAAATTACCCGTGAGAGCTCCGAGTAAGTGTAATTCATTCCACTGCTGTAACCGGTAGGAGCTGGAGAATAGTGAGACACCGCACACCCAGTCTGCCCCGTGATTGGCTAGGTGCGGTCACGAGAAAGTGACGTCAGACGCCGTCCGAAAAAGTTTCCCGATCACGGTCGAGTATCGAGGACGGGTATTGAGGAGACGGCAGCCATCGGGGCAGAGGTGTTTTGAAGGTGAGGTCTTTCCTTTCACAGCCACCGCTAGCAGGACGGATCCCCGTGTGTCAGAGGAGTACCCCTCTTTTTACTGATTGATACTATGCATACTTTAGCATACACATTTTTCTCAATCAAAAAGATAAGATAATCTGCATTAAAAAAAAACTCTTAGTGAAATAATTTATTGGTATATGGTATTTATATTACTCTAGGTTTTTTGCCCCAGGGTATGAGCAGGATGGACACAACTATTAAACAATTGTAAATAGACGTACAACTAGAAAAGATAGCTCTTCCCTGAGTTTTGATTAACATCTTTTTCTCAATGTAGGAGCCCCCGTGTGGACTTCTAATTAAAAATAGTACGTATTTGGATTCTAAGTTTATAGAATATTTATTTTAATACTTCCTTGTCAAAATGTCTGCACTATAAGCTTTTTTATTCAATATCACACATCCATGACAACTGTTCATTCCAAGTCATTTACTCAAAATACTCATTTTTAATATTGCATGAAAGCTCCATCTATTTTAATAAATGTGCTTAGAAAAGGTAGACCTATTACATTTCAGCTTTTTAAATTGTAAACCAGAAGCAAAAACATATAGACTCCACAAAATTAAGATCTTTAAAATAAGATATATTTAAACCTTTGGAAAATATGTCCTGTTCATAAAGCCATTGTGACTCTACCCCTCTCTCTTTCTCTCTTTCTCTCTCTCTCTCTCTCTCTCTCTCTCTGTTAATAGAACATAATTTTAAACAGTATGTTTATATTCCAAAAAGTACATGGCAACCAAATGTTTATATCTGCCAGATTCCAGTGGCAGGTCTATACTGGACCTATTTAATGCCATCGTCTCTTCTCTTATTAAATGCTACATAATTAAATTGTCACCAGATAGATAAAGTTAAATACCACATAAACTAATATTCACACATTTTAGGATATTTAAAGCACCATTAAAGGAACAGTAAAATTGTCCCCCATGACTTGTTATAGCAGCTGCAATGTATAAAATGTATGAAAAGTTGCTCATTTATGCTTCTTTTTGCAAAATAAATAGCTGGATTTGCTCTTTTAAACCACAGCCATCAAAATAGGCTAGGCTTGCTGACAGATCAGATCTCGTTATCTTATCACTCAAATTCTTGCCTTTCTTATCTCTGTCTCTGTACAATACTTGAACATTTTAGATCTTCATCTCTTTCACCTCCCTCTGTGAGTATATTTTTTTTCTGCTGGGTGTGTTACATAGTTTCTCAATAGCTTCTACCTAGGTATAGAAATTTTCAGTATAGGTAGGGATGCGGGATACCACAGGCTAAATCAGCTATTTCAAATGCCAATATAAAGGCTAAGGAGCTATTTGTAAACTATTTAATACACTCCAGCAGGTAAAATGGATAATTGGGAACAAAAGTTTTGGGGTATACTGTCCCTTTAAAATACAGAAAAATAACTAATGCGTAATAGAAAGATTATTCAATAACACTATGCTCAGGAATGTGCACTTCTTTTGAACATTATTGCAGCAGTGTATAATATTGTTACCAACATTATTGCAAATACTGCTGCCATTTAGTGCTTATGATACGTCCGTGTTCCAGAGCTTACCTAGGTATGCTCTTCAACAAAGGATGCCAGAAGAACAAAGTAAAAATTGATAGCTTAAATAAATTGTAAAGTCTTTTTTAATTGCATGCTCTGTGAGAAGTTTAATATTGACTTGTATCTCTTCTTAATCCTATAAAAGTTCTCAGTTTTTGCATGTGAAAACATCTCCCTCAAAACAAATTGTTATAAATTACCCATTGCACTGCCATCTTCTTCAGCTCCTCATTTTTATTTATTTTTTCCAAAACAGGACACAGACTCTGTATAATGTGGTGTTCTACCTAGCGCGGGAGAACACTACATTGTAGTACAATGGTGTGACTGGGTGGACTGTGATTAGACAGTGAGCCTGTGACGCGCTTTTGATAAAACTGAGGAGCTAAAGAGGACGGTGAGGAAGGGAAGTAAAGTTTTGGGTGGTTAAAACTTTAATATGCCTCCTTTTTATAGGCATCACTAGGTTAATGTTACATAATAATTCTGCACATTCATAACAACGTTGACTGGCCCTTTAACAGTCATTAAAGGGACAGTATACACCAATTTTCATACAACTGCATTTAATAGACAATACTATAAAGAATAAGATGCACAGATCCTGATATAAAAATCTAGTATACAACTGTTTAAAAACTTACTTAGAAGCTCTCAATTTAGCTCTGTTGAAAATGTAGTTGGAAAGCCCACTGCAAGTGGCAAATAAGACACCCCCCTTCTTTGGCATATGAAAAGACCCTTTACACAAACAGGAGCAAGCTGGAGTAGGTATTCGTCGGTATTCTCCTAAAACATTGGGGTTAGGAGTCTGAAAATCAGAGCAATGTTATATAAAAATAAGCAAAACTATACATTTTTTTTTTAAAAATGTATGGCCTATATAAATAGATAATCTAAAAAACATTTATGCAAAGAAAAAAAAGAGTGTATAATGTCCCTTTTAAAGCTCCTCTATTTGTAAGGAAAAATAGGCATTTGAGAGGTCGCAAATCATCCCAGACAGGTACTGACGACGGCTCAGAGCCGTCGCTAGCACTCACCCACCTTGAGGGCAATCTGGGGGCTCCTACTGACTACCACCCCAGAGATCTGGCCTGTATAGAGACAGGCATCGCCAGGGCTTCACGTTTCACGTGATGACGTCACTGCGCAACTTTATTTAAAATTTACAATGTACAATATAGGGAAATGGGGGCATGCTGCTTAGAAACCTGTATCTCTACAGACCCCCAAGACCCACCGTTGGAAAGTTAATTGCCTAACCTTTCCAACGGTATAAGTGTTGGGGATCTGGAAAAAATAAAAATAATAAAAAATGTAATATATTTAAAAAAAAAAAGCTCAAATCCAGCTTAGCACCCATGTGGGAAATGCCTTATCACTCAAAAGGTTAAGCAATATTAATAGTTTGTATTTTTACCAGCAGATGGCAGCATAGTAGTATATCATGATCATGAAATCACTTTCAAATGTATTCCTCCATTTTTATACAGATTTTGTAGCCTGTCTGACATGAATGCCAGTTCTATGAACTGATATAAATATATATTTTTTATTTGTTTGCTTTAAAATGATCAGAATTTTCTATTAATCAATATTTTCATATGCCAACTCTTGTATGTAATAGGTCAGAATTTAAATAAGTTCAATAAAGGGAAAATATCAGCTATAGCTTGAATATTAAACACATTTTGCAATTTTAGATGAAGGCTTTTTTTCCTTAAGCATGTTTTAATCGTTTCTGTTAATTACTTTACAAATAAAATCATTTGAACGCTCTCTTGCATTATACATCTATTTGTTTTTCAGATTGTAGAAATAATGCACCACACATTTGCACAAATGTAGTTCTAAATTATGTTGCTCACATTGTTTTCAAATATATCTTACGTTTAAAGGGACATGAAACCCAAACTTTTTCTTTCATGATTCGTGTCTGGAGCCCTATATGGCAGCCATTTTGCTAGAATGTTTACCATTTCTAAGAACACTAGATTGCAGCACTCTTCCCTGCAATCTAGTGCTCCAGACACATAACTAGGGGTCTCTTCAACTACCATGGGAACAAAGCAAATTTCATAATAGAAGTGAATTGGAAACGTTTTTTAAAATTGCATTCTTTGCCTGAATCACAAAATAAAATATTGGGGTTTTCTATCCGGTGTAGCCTTACTAGCATAATAAACACGCTATCGGTCACCTGACCTTGGTAAAGGAATACAAAAGTGACTCTTAAGAAAACTGATAGCAGAATTTAAAATAAAACTTAAAACCCCTTTATTTTATTTAAATGTACATAGAAAAGTTTTTTACTTCATTGTTGGGAAATGTTTGCTATTATAAAGTTCCCTTTTCTGGTTGTTCCTTAACTACTTATTATACCATCATAATCCATGCACTAAAAATGAGCAGATCTACTCCCATGTTTGTTACAAGCTTTGTAAAATGACTAATTGTTGTGTTGTGTGTCACATACCTTTTCTGTCCACCTGTAGATATATACCAACAGAGTTACTTTAAGTGACGAGTTCATCGCACTGCAGCCTCTGTCACGAGCAAGGAATCAGCTGAGCAAAATTAGGTAGAGTAGGAGGGAGCTCCTCATCAAATCTTATGCATGCTGAGGATTAACTAACTAGCACTGAGAGAGATGGGACAAGGCATGAGTGCAATGCTAACGACTAAAGCTGACAGCTATTTTCTCTGCATTTGTTTTGCAATTTATTTATTGTTAACCTCCCAGGTAATCTAGCCTGCAATGCATTTGTGTACATGCATGTCATTAGTAACCAAATCCACCTATGCGGCTGTTTTCTTCCATTTGTTAGCATGTTTTGCTTGTCCAAGCAAAGGAAAAAGTCAAATGAAATAACAACCTCTATATTTAAAGCATGCTCAGATAGGTTAAAGGGACAGTATACACCAATTTTCAGATTACTGCATGTAATAGACACTACTATAAAGAAGAATATGCACCTATGCTGATATAAGAATCCACTATAAAACCTTTTAAACATTTACTTAGAAGCTCCCAGTTAAGCACTGTTGATGAGGCTAGGCTGGGACACCCACTGAAAAGGGCTGGAATGGCAGACCCTCCCCTGAATATGAAAAGACCCATTAGATAACCAGGAGTCTGTAGACATCAGTATACATCTAAAACCTTGAGGCTTGGTTAGGAGTCTGAAAATCAGCACAATGTTATTTAAAAACATTTATGCAAATTAAAATATAGTGTACAATGTCCCTTTAAGCTTTGTAAGGCAGGGCCATTACTATTTTTCTGTTTGCATTGTCCTCCCCTTTGCCTTGTCTTTAGACATATCTGTATGTTAAATGTTCCACTAAATATTTTGTTTGTTTGTTTTATATAAAAATGCCTAATGTAGCAAAATTTAATGTAAGAAATCTTTTTCTTTCATAATGTGGCGAGAGATCACGAGCCATTACTCCTGGTATTCAACTCCTGGCCCCTAGGAGGAGGCAAAGATTCTTTGCCTCTATAGGAAGAAGGTGAAGAATTGTTGTGCTCCAGATTCATAGTTGAGAGGGGACCAATTTGAGACCCATTTCTTCTAAAGACTCCGCTTAGACAAAAGCGTGCACTGGCCCTCTGGCATAGTTTTTATTGTACCCACCTCACTATCGAGTTGCGCACCCAACTTTACGTAGCGCGCTCCACTGTTTGTTATTATACTCTGCTCAGCATTTTTGTATTTTTTTGCTGCATGGCGGTTAATCTTTTTCCACAGAGCTATTGTCCGCTCTGTTTTTTTCTAATCATTGACTGACAGACTTTTTAGCTTGCTACTTTATAATTAATTTACGGAGGGGGTGAGTTTTTATTTATTTATTAAAAAGCTGTTTGTTTTTTTCATATCATACAGTTAATATTTTTTCAACTATTTTCACTAACAGGTGTTTTATTTGCTTACATTTATTGCTGCCTCAGTCCTTCAGCATAGGAACCTGATTAGTATTTCTACTCATGTCTCCGTAATCTTGGTATTTGTATGACACAATGCAAAGAGGATTTGCTCCTTTTCTTAAAGGGATAGTAAACCCAAGTTTTGTCTTTCATGATTCAGATAGAGCATGCAATTTTAAACAACTTTCTAATTTACTCCTATTATCAAATTTTCTTCGTTCTCTTGGTATCTTTATTTGCAAAATTAGTAATATAAGCTAAGGAGCCAGCCCATTTTTTGTTTCAGCACCTTGGCTACCGCTTGTGATTGGTGGCTACATTTAGCAAACCAATAAGCAAGTGCAACCCAGGTTTTCAACCAAAAATGGGCCGGCTCTTAAGTTTACATTCCTGCTTTTCAAATAAAGATACCAAGAGAACGAAGAAAAATTGATAATAGGAGTAAATTAGAAAGTTGCTTAAAATTGCATGCTCTGAATCATGAAAGAAAAAAATTGAGTTCACTATCCGTTTAAGTGCTCGTATTTTGACATTAAAGTCCCTGTTATAGATATAGATATGTTATTATTTATATAAATTTATATAGTAAAGTTGCTTTCGTGGTCTTATATTTATTTTTTAATTTCTGTGTATTTCATGGAGCATTTTGAAAATGTCCCCACTACCTTACATATATCTTTAGGGTAGATCCACTGTTAATTTTGCTTTTTATTTTGCAGGGGTTCCGGAGGCTATTATTTCAATAGATTTTAGAGAGTACACCAAGCTTTGTCTTTTATTTCATCCGCTAACGTTAATAGGATGTTCTTTCCTTTTCCAGCTTTTATGTAAAGCTTTTGAGTAACTATTCTAATGGTGGATGGTACTTTTTATAGTATATCTTTCAGGAGCTATATGAACAGGAATTAGATATCCTTTCATCAAACCAAGGCCTCTTATAGCAAGCATGGCGTCTGCCTTTTGATTTAATTATTTACATTGGGTAGCAGTTTTCATACTTTGGCATTCCCTTTTACATGATTGAGCTCTCCATCTAGTAGTTTTAAACTAGACGGTGGTTCATTAGGGTCTCCAGATATAGATCTGATGACTTCTGTCTTCGGACTGAATAGAGCATTCTTCAGTAATTCTGATTGCTCCGGCCAGGCCCCCGAAGAACTTGGATTGCAAATATTATTCAAATGTCAAGTTTTCTCCATGGTTTTTCTCTTCAACATGACTTACTGTTTCATGGTCCCTTTTATCATCAGATCTCAACTCTATTATCTGGAAGGTTAGAGATTGAATACCTACTTTTTTTTAAAAATAAACAAATATGTTTATTTATTATTTATAACCCAAACATACATAGTTAGCTTTAGTATACAACCTGTAGCCACTGAAGCCTATGTTCAGATCCATTGTGAAGTTTATTATGGGTATAGTTCAGGATACTTCAATGTCCATAGTGAGTGTCTTGGGTGAAAGTTGTTGAGTTAGCATTTGCCTCCTGAACATTGCCTGAAGTAGAGTTTTCTCCAGCTAGTTGTGAGACTTTGATGCTCTGTTTATATTTGGTATATTTGGGCAGTGGTATATTAATCTTTACAGAAGAAGCAGTCTGCCAGGAACGAACAACAGCTCAGTGGCTTGTTCCATGGACCGGTTACCAGTTGGAAGCAGCTTTTTTTTGCCCAATTGTGCTTTTCACAGAGGAAAACTTTCCTGAAGTATATTAGTCTGATCCTGACAAATGGCAACTCACATAGATGAAGGCACTGACGGTGCCAAACACAGCAGGCCGGGACCTCTAATTCGCCTGATAGACTCACTTCCATTTGGCAGGGGCCGATCACATGAAGGCGTTTCACCACTCAGAGGATTGATTACCAGCTCTATCAATAATGAGACCACTGCTTTATTGGATCTTAATCTCTGGTTTGTCAATGGGAAGGTCACTAGTACAACCTAATTTAAAACAGTGGATTGTAATAGTTATCTTGATTTTACCAGCAATCACTGGTGAAGGAATGTCCCATATGGGCAATTTAAATGAGTACGTCATAATTGTAGTATGCTTTCTGATTATGAGGCGCAAAGCTTAATCTTAAAAGAAAGATTTATAGAGAAGAGGTAGCCACCTCATATCATTGATAACGGATATAGAAGAGCTAAGCTGGATGATAGGGAGGAATAATTTTTAAATAAAAAAGATGTTGTGCAGAAAGCAAATAATGCTAATAATCGTACAATGTTTATCACACAAAATAATTGTAATCATAACCTGATAAAACAAATCATAAATAAACATTGGAATATCTTGACTAAGGACCCTATTTTGGGTAATTTAATAGAATCAAAACCCATGATAATGTTTAAAAAGGCCCCTAATCTAAAGACCATTGTAGCACCAAGCAAAATAGTGAAACTTAAGAAAAATATTGTGTTTAAGACTTAAACTACAAATAAAAGAGCGACACAACAGGGGTCCTTCATATGCGGGGTAAAAAGATGTAAAATGTGTGTCCACATTGTACACAACAAACACACATTTTAATCTAATGTGATTTAACGTATTTATCCCATAGTTGGCCGCATATCCTGCGCATCCAGCTATGTGGTCTACCTTCTCTCCTGCATCTGTGGGATCCAATATGTAGGTCGTACCTGCAGGTGCCTCAGTATCAGGTGGTTTGAGCATTACCGCAACATGAAAAACAACTATAAATCACATAGTGTACCGAGACACTGTAATATCAAACATAATGGTGACACTAAATATTTTTCCATTTCTCCTATAGAGTATATTCCCAAATATCATCTCTATAATAGATTCTTCAGACTCAGACAAAGGGAGACCTACTGGATCCGCAAATTGAGACGTTACTATCCATCTGGTCTCAATATAAATGTGGATCTGGCGGCCTTCCACTGACCTCTGTGGGTTCTTTTTGTGGATCTGAATTTGGTTTCTTTTAAAATAATATAGGTTTAAATAAAAGATGATAGTCTTATCTCACTTATTCACTTTCACACCATTAGAGATTGGGTTGTTACAAGATGCAGCCTTTGTACATGCACTTCTGTGGGCTAATAACTGGAGAGGGTTGTTTATTATTTTATTTTGAATGGTTGTATTAACCCAAAACAGGTAGGTTATTGCACAATATACAAAATCTTTAGTATATGAATACCACGTCACTTAAGTGGATTGTAATGTCTTGATTCATTATATATTTTTATCTAATGGGTCTATTGAGTGCTGGTTGTGGCCCATTGTTTAACAGTTTGAGGTCCTTACATTATTAATAACAACTTGTTATAGCTTAAATACAGTGGTGATATACACCACTTTTTATGATCATTTCATTTTAATATTTTTCAAGTGTATCTATTTTTTTTTATGCATTTTTTAACAAATAAGAGGTTGCTTTTTATTGTATATAATTATTTTAGTGTATAATGTTGTAATGTTCATTAATTAATTGTATCTCTTTAAAATATTGACATCCATTTTTGGGTGTGAGCCAATACTGGTGTCTGATTGGCTAGAGGGTTCTATATATAGAGCAAGTGTATGTGTGTTAGTTACAGCCTGATGAAACTGCATTTTATGGCTGAGAAACCCGTGGCTGTTTATCTCTGTTTTTAATAAACTTTTTAATCACCCTTGCTCCGTGGATTATTCCTTTACTGCAATTGAGGGGATCGTAGCATGAAATAGATACACGGTAGGCAAGCCCTCATTACATACCCTACAGCCGTTCCAGCTGATTGGCGCAGGTATCAAGGACGTCTTTGAGGTCTTGCTGAAGAAACTACTCTGAGTGGTGAAACGCCTTCACGTGATCAGCCCCTGCCAATTGGAAGTGAGTCTATCGGGCGACTTAGAGGTTCCAGCCTGCTGTGTTTGACACCGTCAGTGCCTTCATCTATGTGGGTTGCCATTTGTCTGGTTCTATTGTGTTCATTGAACAGACAATACTGTCCTATGTGGCGCCTCCTTTTCTGTCTTTACAGGATTGTTTCATGACCCATCTATCTGGGAGTGCTGCCGTTCATTTGAACTTGAGTTCATCTATAGACATCTCCGTTGTTTCTCCATATACAAGCGCACCTCTGTAGGGCTCCTTAGCCCTATTCCTGTTAGTCTGATCCTGCCTAACAAGGTCAGTCCAGCACCAAAATACCAGGCAATCTTTAGTGCTTTGCAAAAGCCTGGTAAGTCATTTTTTTGTAGATGTGGTGGAGTCTCCTCTGGGTACTATGATACTGACTGGGAATCCCCATCTGTATGCTATCTTCTTATCCCTTAAGACAGAGTTGATGTATTGTAAGTCTCTACATTTTTTTATGAGTGACTGGACTGGATCTGTAAATATCTGTATATGATTGCCTGCGTGTTATATCTTTTGCTTTTGTCTGGCATGTCTAAGTATCTCCTCTCTGTCCTTATTAAGGAGCTTGACAATAACGTGGGGGTGCCTTTGATGGTGGTTTTGCTCTCAAGGCTCTCTGTGCCCTTTCTATGCAGATCCTTTGATTGTTCGGAACAAATCCTGAACGCATCCCTCTAGAGCAGCAGGTAGAATAGATTCCTGTATACTGTGTATGTGCAGGTCGTTGCATCTGTCCCTATTGTCCAAATACTCCACGTTTTCTAATAGATTTTGTATGGTTTCCTCCTGGCCATACATCAAATGAGACATGTTGTATAGTACTACAGGTGGCATTGTGATTCTCTTCACGGGTTGAAACTCTTTGGGTTACTTTTGAAATATATCTTTTCAGCTCTCCATACCAGTTCTTATCTTCATTCATCATCTCTTTGATATCTTATTTTGTACATAGCAAGTCTTGTTTAGTTAATCCTGTTAAACTAGTGGAGGTGGGGGGATGCTGTTGAGCGTCTGTGGTTTGTTTAGAAGCAGGAGGAGCCATTTTAGGCGCAGTAGTAGCAGAGTTTTGTTTTAAATATTGCTGCATTAATTTTGAATTACTGGGACCCTTAGATTTATTGGGCTGGAGCCCAGTCATGTTCAGGAACTAAATACACACAGAGAGAAGCACACTCACAGGAACAAACAATGGGCTAAATAACTTTGTTATCCTGTTCTATTGCGATTTACCACCTGGCTGCAGCTTCTTTTAACCCAGTAATGCTTTTCACAGAGTAGAACTTTCCTGTAGTATGTCAGTCTGATCCTGCCTATTATGGTCAGTCCAGCACCGAAATACCAGGCAATTCCTCTCTGAACAAGGAACACAGCAACCCCAGACGATCGTTTCGGCCTTCATTGGGTCTCGTCAGTGAGGTGTAGCCATATTCCTCTAGGCACACCGGGCAAGGAGTCCACATCTGGTTGCCCCTTTTTCAAAATACACACAGAGAAAAGGAAACTTACAGGAACTAACAACCGGCTCAGTAACATTGTTAGCCTGTTCTATGGCGATTTACCACCTGGGTAAGCTTCTTTTGTATGTCCAGGAACTATGTAGGCTGCCTGTATGACAGAGGTATATGATATTGTGAGAGATAAAAGTTCTACTTATTTAATAGGTGCTGACTGCCTTGCTGAGCATATTTAGTATTTATACCTTAGGTGTAGAATTGTAATATTAAATAGGTGTTGCAGAAGACCCAAATTGCTTAAGGTATCCTCTATTTGCTAAGCCTGCCTTCTCCATAGGGGTTAACTCTCATTGAGGTATAGGGCTCTGTTTTTCTCTAGCCGCACAGGGTTATAAAGTGCTCAGCAGATAGATTATAAGAAATGGAGGTGTCTCTGTTCAGGGTCAGCAGAACGAGGGATTTGCATGTCTAACAGCGCCGCAGATGAACTATGGTGTGTTGCTGCTTACTTCCCCTTTGCAAACTCTGTTTATACCTGCATATAGTACCGTGTCTGAGTGAGGGCCTGGACTTATGTCTTGTGCAGCATGGCCACTGATCTCTGGTATGTCAGCTTTGCAGCGCAGTCCATTCACATGGTCTACTTCCTCCGATCTGCTCTTTATTCGCTGCGGTCGTGTGTACCTTGGACATGAGCACAGTCGGGAGGGAAAGCTCCATAGGGTCCGCTATGGAAACAAAATGTATGCTTGCCTAATAAATGAATTTCTTTCATGGTGTTGTGTCCACGAGACACGCCCAGTTTAATTATTTATTTTAATTTTTTCTGACAGCAGTTCTAGTTTGCACCTCTTTTTCCCTGCTTTCCTACTTCTCCTTTTTTGTCTATACGTCGGACTGGAATACCAGAGCATTGAGAAGGATTAAGTTCTCTTAGAGCTTTGGGAATCTTTTCCTCCTCTTAGTAGCCAGGAGTAACGGCTCACAGACTCATTCCCATGAAAGAAATTAATTTATCAAATAAGCATAACCACCACCACCACCCCCCCACCTAAATTTGCTCTATGCTGTTTCGCATTGTTTTCCTATCTGCAGATTTATAAGGTTTGTATTAGTAATTATTTTCTACCAAAAGGCCCTGCAGCATGTTCTAAAATAATGCATTGCAAACCCTTTTGTGCCAGGAGGTTTAAGGTAATCTTTTATATAGTGGAATAAAATTGGATTGATAGATGGGTGTATTTATTTATATATATATATATATATATATATATATATATATATATATATATACACACACATATACAGAGAGAGAGATCTTCTCTGCCTGTATCGTTGGTTGGTTTGTTTTTTAAAATGCAAATGTCTATATTAACAACCAATCACCTTTCCTATTACTCTACTAAACTATCATTCTGAGGCTATAAAGTATAAAAATATTATATAAAACTACGTTTAGGTTACATGTATACGCTGTGTTATGACATATAAATATTGTCTAAATGACATGTTGTTTGCACTTGGTTCCATCCCCACTCTAGTGAAAGGAAGATAGAATCCAGCAATGCAATCCACAGGATAGATCGACCTGAAACTACTACCAAACTCCCAAATATAGCATAAAAGAAATTATACGGAGGGTCTCCTTAATGCCAACATTTCTTTTATTCAAAATAATGTCCATAATAGGGTCAAAAGAGCACGACGTTTCGGCGCGCATGCCCCTTAATCATGTGATAAAATAATGTACAGATTCACCTGTTTAAACACCTGAGATTTAACCCTTACATTCTATGTACATAGCTTATGCTGAAACTAACAGCTCCATCTAGTGAGTCTATTGGAGCAAATCTGACAATAAAATACAGCTAAGAAGCCTGCAGAAAAAAATATTATATACTGTAACTCATTGCACATCTCCTAAGTAAAGCTTTACTCAAACATGTAACAGGCCAATCAAATAAATGAACATATATGTGTCTCTTGTTGCTTGCCTAAAAGTGGGAGTCAGAAAGCCTAAACAAATGAAAAAAGGAAAAAATATAACAAGGTCAGACATATATGTACTACAAAAAAAGTGTATAACAGAATTATCTCAATAAAATGCCAACCAATTAATCTCTCTATTCATTCCCTTCGGTTTCAGAGTATTGAAATGGAATATCCAAAAGGTCTCTCATTGTTTTTGCAATAGTTCCCTATTGCCACCTCTCCTGGGGGTCTTGACCTGTTTTATAATCTGGAACCGGAGTTGGCTGATTTGATGGCCAGCTGTTAAAAAATGATGGGCCACCGGAGCGGTTATGACCTTACATCTGATATTACTTTTATGCTTGGTGATATGATCACGGATCCTCCTTGAGGATTCCCTAACATAAACCCGCCCACATGGACACTTAATCAGATAGATGACGTAATTAGTATTACATCCTTCACTCATTAAATCACTGCCCAAGAGTCAAAAGCTGCGGGTTAAATGCATTGTAGCTGATGAATCTAAAGTACCTATTAGACTTACTGAAATGGAACAAAAAAAATTGGAAAGGGGTTATCCTATGGATTTAATCACTAACATTATTGAAACCATATTACCTATGAATAGGAACCTCCTATTAAAATCGAAACAAACCAAGGATAAAAAACAAAACAGGAGAATTATTTTTGTATCAGAGTATTCGAGACAAAGTCAGTGTATATCCAGAATCATTCGTAAACATTGGAAAGTCTTAAAATAGTTGCAATCCAAACATTGAGGAGTTTTGCCACTTTCCTATGCCGGCATATAAACGCAGTAAAAGCTTGAGAGATCTTTTCATAAGAGCTGACATTGGTTCTGGCAAAAATTTATCTCAACAATACATTACTAAGAAGAATGTGGGTTGTTTCCCCTGTATGGGTTGTAGCAACTGTAGTTCTATTATCAAAGGCCCATATTTTCAACATCCCCACACTGGACAGAAATATCATTATAAGGATCCTTTTATATGTAATACTAATTACGTCATCTATCTGATTAAGTGTCCATGTGGGCGGGTTTATATTGTGGAATCCTCAAGGAGTATCCGTTATCGTATCACCGAGCATAAAAGTAATATCAGATGTAAGGTCATAACAGCTCTGGTGGCCCATCATTTTTTAACAGCTGTCCATCAAATCAGCCAACTCTGGTTCCAGATTATAGAACAGGTCAAGACCCCCAGGAGAGGTGGCAATAGGAATCTATTGCTAAAACAACGAGAGACCTTTTGGATATTCCATTTCAATACCCTGGAACCGAAGGGTATGAATAGAGAGATTAATTGGTCTGCATTTTATTTGGGTGGTCCATATTTTTTAACAGCTGTCCATCAAATCAGCCAACTCCAGTTCCAGATCATAGAACAGGTCAAGACCCCCAGGAGAGGTGGCAATAGGAATCTATTGCTAAAACAACGAGAGACCTTTTGGATATTCCATTTCAATACTCTGGAACCAAAGGGTATGAATAGAGAGATTAATTGGTCGGTATTTTTTTGAGATAATTCTGTTATACACTTTTTTTGTAGTACATAAATGCCTGACCTTGTTCTTTTTTTTCCTTTTTTCATTTGTTTAGGCTTTCTGACTCCCACTTTTAGGCAAGCAACAAAAGAAACACATATATGTTCATTTATTTGATTGGCCAATGTTTGATAAGTGTTCTGATGTATATAAAAAAGTTGCATAATATGTAATTAATGATGGGATTTACCCTGCATCATACTAGAAATTACTGTTCATGTTTGAGTAAAGCTTTACTTAGGAGATGTGCAATGAGTTACAGTATATAATATTTTTTCTGCAGGCTTCTTAGCTGTATTTTATTGTCAGATTTGCTCCAATAGACTCACTAGATGGAGCTGTTAGTTTCAGCATAAGCTATGTACATAGAATGTAAGGGTTAAATCTCAGGTGTTTAAACAGGTGAATCTGTACATTATTTTATCACATGATTAAGGGTCATGCACCCCGAAACGCTGTACTCTTTTTACCCTATTATGGACATTATTTTGAATTAAAGAAATTTTGGCATTAAAGGGACATTCAACACTTCCCTTAACATTATTTGCGCTAGAAATATAAGAACCGAAGATCCGCCTGCAGTATATCCCTCCTGCCATGCAGCCTTGCTTCTGTAGTAATCACTTTCGGTAACTTGTGTAATACCGGGTAAATATGGCAGCCAGACTCCCCCCACCGTTACGTAGCTGCCTTCTTCTTCAAATCATCATCAAATCAGAATCCAGTCCTCGGACAGAAATTGCAACCCTTTAAGGACCGGCCATTTCAGACTAAAACTTCCCAAAAGACCAGAGCATTTTTAGCATTTTTGCCATCAGTACATTTAAACTGAAATATAGCCTTTTTGTTATATTTACCTATCAAAACTATATAATTTTTTTAGTAGACACCCCAAAGTATTGATCTCTGCTCATTTTAGTATATTTCATGCCACCATTTCACCACCAAATGTGATCAAATAAATTTTTTTAACTTTTTCACAATTTTAGGTTTCTTACTGAAATTATTTACAAATGGCTTGTGCAATCATGGCACAAATGGTTGTAAATGCTTTTCTGGGAACCCCTTTGTTCAGAAATGGCAGACATTTATGGCTTTGGCATAGCTTTTTGGTAATTAGAAGGCCGCTAAATGCCGCTGCGCACCACAATTGTATTATGCCCAGCAGTGAAGGGGTTAATTAGGCAGTTTGTAGGGTTAATTTTAGCTTTAGTGTTGAGATCAGCCTCCCACTGGACACATCCCACTGATTCCTCCCTGACCCCTCTCAAACAGCTCTCTTCGCTCCCCTACAATTGTCACCCCCATCTTAAAGGGACAGTCAACACCAGAAGTTTTGTTGTTTAAAAAGAAAGATAATCCCTTTATTACCCATTCCCCAGTTTTGCATAACCAACACAGTTATAATAATATACTTTTTACCTCAGCGATTACCTTGTATCTAAGCCTCTGCAAACTGCCCCCTTATTTCAGTTCATTTGACAGACTTGCGTTTTAGCCAATCAGTGCTCACTCCAGGTCACGTGCATGAGCTCAATGTTATCTATATGAAACACATTAACTAATGCCCTCTAGTGGTCAAAATGCATTCAGGTCTAAGAAATTAGCATATGAACCTCCTAGGTTTAGCCTTGAACTAAGAATACCAAGAGAACAAAACAAGATTGGTGATAAAAGTAAATTGGGAAGTTGTTTAAAATGACATTCCCTATTTAAATCATAAAAGGTTTTTTTGGACTTGACTGTCCCTTTAAGTACTGTAGTGGTCCCACCCACTCCCGCCCTCCTCCAGTGATGGGCCGTCCTCCTGCCTCCCTCCTCACCCTCCCACCCACCAACTATCGGCACCACCGCTGTCCGATGCAGAGAGGGCCACAGAGTGGCCCTCTCTGCATTGGTAACTCTGCAAATCTATTTCTACAGCTCCCCACTTGTGGGGCATGTAGAAATAGCGCAATCTCGCTCTTTTGAGCGAGATTGCAGCAGAGAGAGAGGTACGGCGCTGGTCGTTAACCCCTTAAGTGACCAGACTATTTTTACATTTTCTTAAAATATGATGAAAAATGGAAAAAAAAAAAACATTTTTGAACTTTGACCCCCAAAATCTGTTACGCATCTACAACCACCAAAAAGCAACCATGCTAAATAGTTTCTAAATTTTGTCCTGAGTTTAGAAATACCCAATGTTTACATCTTCTTTGCTTTTTTTGCAAGTTATAGGGCAATAAGTACAAGTAGCACTTGACTCCCTCAAACGGCTCTCTAACCCTTCACCCTATACCTATATGCCACCATCTTGGGTACTGGCAGTACCCAATTTTGTTAAAAAGTTTTGTCTCTGCATCGGTGGGTAAAAAAAGGTATTGCAGTGGTGCCTCAATATCAGGGCATCACTGCAATACCTTGAAAGCGTCTGGAAGCGATCACAATGACTTCCACCGCTTGAAACACCGGAGGACGTACCAGGCACGTCCTTGGTCATTAACTGACACTTTTTGTAGGACATGCCTGACACGTCCTTGGTCGTTAAGGGGTTAAAGGGACAGGAAACCCAAAAAAATTTCTTTCATAATTCAGATAAAGCATGGAATTTCAAACAACTTTCTAATTGACTTCTATTATCTAATTTGCTTCATTATTGTGATAGCCCTTGCTTGAAAGCATATCTAGATAGGCTCAGTAGCTGCTGATTGGTGGTTGCACATAGATGCCTCGTGATTGGCTCACCCATGTGCATTGCAATTTCTTCAACAAAGGATATCTAAAGAATGAAGAAAATTAGATAATAGTGGTAAATTGGAATGTTGTTTAAAATTTTATTCTCTACCTGAATCATGATAGAAACATTTTGGGTTTAGTGTCCCTTTAACAATGGGCTACTTCCCGCTTCACAATCAGACACAGCTGTGAAGCGAGAGAGTAAAGTTTAATATATGCCGAGAGCTAGAGAGAGGGGTAGCAGACTAATAGGCGCTAAAGAGTGTAATGAACCAGGTGTGAGGGAAATCCTA
Source organism: Bombina bombina (assembly GCF_027579735.1). Classification (NCBI taxonomy): domain Eukaryota; kingdom Metazoa; phylum Chordata; class Amphibia; order Anura; family Bombinatoridae; genus Bombina; species Bombina bombina. Next base: position 399,413,885 of record NC_069502.1, read on the forward strand.
GTGCTCTCCATAAGCACAGTGGTCTTAAAGGGACAGTAATGTAAATATTAAACGGATTGGCTAGAGCATGACATTTTAAACAACTTTCCAATGTACTTATATTATAAATTTTACTTAGTTCTCTTTCTTGAAGTAATTTTAGATTAACTCAGGAACTGGCAACAGTGTTTATAGCAATGTTATACATAGTTGCAAACAAAGCTGTCATATACTGCTAGAGACACGTGCACACTCCTAAGCTCCTATAAGCCTACTTTGGTATTGCATGCTGTATCTGAATCTTGGAAGTTTAATTTGGACTTTACTGTCCTTTTAAGTCTGAAAAGAATAGATATAGGGCACGTTAAAGGGGTAGGAAAGTCAGAATTAAACTTGCATGATTCAGATAGAGCATGTAATTTTAAGACGCTTTTAAATTTACTTCTATTTTCAAATGTGCTTTGTTGTCTTGGTATCCCTTGTTGAAATAGAATACGCACATATTCTAGACTAGTAGGAGCTGCTGTTAATTAATGTCTGCACACATTTGTCTTTTGTGATTGGCTGACTAAATCTTTTCATCTTGCTGCCAGTAGTGCAATGCTGTTCCTTCAACAAAGGATAGGAAGAGAACAAAGCATATTTAATGGAAGTTAATTGGAACGTTGTGTAAAATTGTATGTTCTATCCAAATTATGAAAGAAAATTCTGGGGTTTCCCTTTAAGAACACAGTCTCTGATGCTTCCAGTGTGTTAGACCTGAACATAGTACACTGATTCCTGTATACAAATATTTCTAAACCAACTTTAAAAGAGGGATATAATTTGCAGGTTTCTATGAGGCTAGGCTATTACGATCCTGTCAGTCAGTTGTTAGGATGCTGGTTTTTTTTTTTTTTTTTTTTTTTTTTTCCATCTTCTGCTGAGAGGCATCATTTTGGCACATCCTACCTCTACATCTGTCTCTACCACTCCCTGCAGGCCTTTTATTTCATTAGGCACTGATATATTCTAAGCATAACATTGTGACATAGTTAAAATGTCTATCAGGAAGGAAGAGGCTTCTTGACATCCCTTGTAGTACTTTACACAAATGCAATGTTTTTGTCTAAGAATAGTCTTACATATTGCTCAGTTGTGCAGTGACATTTTATTTGTAACTGCTATAGAATGTACTTGCAAGGCTACTACAGAATAGCATGCAAACGACTTCAGTGTAGGTTACCTACATGCCAAAGTAGTCCCCACTATGTACCTTGACCAGTTGTGGTGCAGTAGTTAGTATGTCTTTCTCTACTAAATACATTTCAGTGTCAGTTTTACTAGATCTGTAACTTTTATATCCCTATAGATGGAAGAGGATAAGGGTTCAGTCAGCTCAGCATTTGACTTTGCTGAAAGCCAGCACAGAGGGTCGGACAATAGGCAATTGCTAGCTGATGCATCCAACCAACACAACACTTGAGCATACTAGGTAGTACCTCTGTCGTTGTGATGTGTAATCACTTGTGGCATGTCAGATAATGCAGGCACATTTTATCAGTGTGGTACACATTCTTTCCATTTTGTTGTGTATATTCATTCATTAGCGATTCCCTAACTATTCATTGTGTGTTTTTCATGAGTAGATTAGGAACTGTACATAATGGTATATTGGCATAACATATTTTACACACACACTTACATAAACGTTTTTGTTATTTCTACAAAGGCAATACAGTGCTTGCTTGTGATTTGCATGTTTTATTGCCTGTGCAGAAGCTTTATTTATTAAGATTGTATTAACAGATAATAGTATTTGTAGGATATATGGCTTGCCTTTTGATTTCTTTTATTCAATATGCTTTACATCTCCCTTTTGTTTTTTTTTGTTTTTGCGTTCACTCAAAAAATTTCTATAGTTCTTAAAAATGCTTTCTATGTCATAAGTTACTGTCTGGAACAAGGGAAACACATGCATTATAATTCTTGTCTTTAGCCTATCAATTTGCTACCATCTTCAAGTGCGCATGCATGCATGTCCGTACCCACTTTAAGATTGAAATGCAAGGAATATATATATTTCCTCTCATCGAAATTTGCTACCTCCATGTGCGCATGCTTCTCATTATGTAATTGCATTCCACACATACTTTTCAAACATATATAAAGTGCGTTTATATAATTCTCGATGAGGGAGCCTGTTTTGACGTAACACCGGCTCATTTTTCTGCTTAAATGTGAATATTAGTAACTTGCCATTAAAATATGGATACTACTATAAATTTTAATGTCTTTGTATAACTGAGTACATTAGCTATATTCCCGTGCACATCTCACTGATTCATCATACCCTAGTGTAGAATTTCTAAAAAAAAAAATAATAATCACCAAATGTGCTCTCTACAACCTGTCAAAAACCTGCTTGTGGCATACGTTGGTCTACTCGTGTAGTCTGGTAGTTGTGTCCAAAAGCTGAAAGGACATTGGAGTGGTGGTATGCTAATATAAACATGCCTTACTTTCTCTCAATAAAGAGAGTGCACTTACACAGCAGTGTTAACAATTTGTATCATCCCAAGAGTAATTAGCTGATTACATTATAACTTCTTTACAGACATTGAGCAGAAACTCCACATTTTTTTGTATAGTGTAAGCTTTTAATTAGTGTTTGTGTAACAAAGTATTTGGGTTTTTATATTTTATCATTAGTGTGACTACAATTCACTTAAATGTGCAAAGTAAAAGAAAATAAACTGAATAATACGTTGGGGCCGAAGTTTGTGCTAAATATAGCAGTTAATGAAGTAGGTACATTAGTCTAGCCCTTGGTATGCATCACAGATATTTACAATATGAAGGAAATCAATTACAAAATGCCTTAATGTAAAGGGTTTCACATGCAGCAATGCATTTTTTTCATGGCACGTGTTAGTTTTTTCAATTTCTCTTATCTTCTGGATTCAATTGTTGATTTACATGAATGTGAAAATGTTGCATGTAACGGTACATTGCATTCATATTTCTATTTACTTACCAGCTTACTGAGACAGGATCAGGTATCAAGTGCTTGGACTCAATGTGCTGCTACGCAGGTGGAGAGACAGCGTGCTTGTCTTTTAGAAGAATGCTGGAACGAATGATCGGACGATGCAGCCCACCCCGGGTCACCAGGTGTGGAACCTCTCTAAATAGCCTTTGCTGCCAAAGGTTCTCATATAAACTGGAAAGTGATGAACCTGCAGCTTTAGACGAATAGGAAAGAAAATGCAGGGTTCTGCTTTCAGTCACAGGGGGAAATGATTGAGATACAATGTTAAATACCACTCATTTTGCATTTGTAATAGATTTTCTGGTTATAAGATGGGAAGATCTATATACTTTAAGTATTTTTTTATTATTATTTTAAAATCCATTAGTCTCCAGTGTTTTTTTTTTGGTACATTTATTTTGTAAATACTTGTATTTGTCTTGTATGTGTCTTTTGTATTAAATGTTGGCCTTCCTGTTAGCATTTTCTCTGCATAAATCACTCTTGGGTTGTATGGGATCATTTGATTTCATGTACATTATAATTGGCTTGTTTGGGCTCTGGTTCTTGTACAGATGTACAAAAGGTTTAAAGCGATTTTTAATTTCCCCTTATAGAAATGCAGTGTTTTTGAACGGACTGCTTCGTAATTCTCTTAATGTCTCATTAGCTGCGCCTTTCCTGTTGTTATCCTTCTAACTATCCTGTCAAACAATGTAAAGTAAAACCTTTTGTACATCGCTCTTCTCTACAGTCAATATCACATTTACTCCGTAAGCTCATAAACTGTATTTGTTGTTGAGAATTTTGTCAGTTTAAAAATATTTTATTTATTTAAAAAAAATGTGATATTCACTTTTTAAAATGTCTTGTCGTTATAATTGCATACTATTTTGACTGTGTGGTTATACCTTACAGTTCAGTTGAGTTATTTAACCCCTTCAGTGCTGATGGCTTTTTAAAGGCTTTAATAAGTTATTGCAACCTCAATCAGTACTGAAGGTTATTGTTTTACATATAATCACCTTTTTTAGTTCTTGCTCTCTTCATTCCTATTTGTTTTTTTTATTTGCATTAAGCAATATGAAAATTGTTTATTTTCTATTTAGGGCAAATGTTACAAACAAAATGCTTATTTTTGAGAAGTTACTTCTGTAGAAGAAAGTTACAATAAAAGTAGATATTTATACAAAACATGTTATAAACAAAAAGTGTAAAAAAAAATATTTCGTATCAGATATCTTCATTTTCATAAATAAAAGCGTTGTTTACAAAATGATAAATGTATTATTTTTTTATTTATATTTTTTGCCTGAAGAAGAATGTTGATTTTTAATAAGCTTTTCCACTCTTCATTATCTTGGGTATTTCAATCTGCATGGCAGTTTCCTTCTGTTATCTACTTAAAAATGGTTTCCCCACAAGTTTCAAAATTCTGAGTCTCGTAAGCTTTCCTCAAATTATTGAATATCAAAAATATTAAAAAAAAAAAAAAACTACTGGTTTAGATCTTTTTAACTCCTTTTCGTCTCCAGTTAAAAATAAAATAATCTAAAACAAAAAGTCAAAATACAATGATGAAATTCAGTTACATCTAATGGGTAAACAACCCAGAATGTTTTGTAAGTTTGACAAATGTAGGCTCAGAAATTGCAACTTTTAATGGGAGCTGTTTTTTTTCTTCAAATTATTCTGGTTAATATATCTGAATAAGGTTTTTATTTCTAAATTGTAAAGTGTGTCAATATGCATCGATTTGGTCACAAAACTCACTCATATGATAACATATAAAAATTATCCCTGTAGCAAATGTAATCTATACTTTATAATGACTATTTAGCAAAGTTATTTTAACAGAATATTTTTTTCTCATACTCAAGTGGTGTCATAGTATTCGGGTTCTAATGGGTTATATTGCCTCATTCCTTTTTTAGGAGTATCTTGAAACACCTCACTGGATTCTCTAGGGTGCATCCCCTCTAGTGTGGCTGCCTTTTGGTCTCTGTCAATGCTTCCTACAGTGAGTGGTTTGTCAAGTAGGCCAACAAAATACAAAAACATTCCCTGGGAATACACAACATAGATTAAGTCAGCATTGCTATGGGGTATCTATACCATTTTAGCTACCCTGTTCTCAGCACAATATTGAAGGAACGGGCAAAAGGGGCTGAATATATGGATTTTTTTGGTCTACTGACCAATGAATATGTTTAAGAGAGGGAGACCCTAAATGAAACCTTATATTGGCACCACTTGGTCATGGAGAAAATTCAATTCGCTTTTTTTATTTGTTGAGTTGACAACCATTGTGTGATGCTTATGTCATCATAATTTACTTTGCATTGATGAACACACTTTCCAATGAAGAAATATATTATGTTTAGAATGTATATTACATTTATAATTTGTTGCTCTTTTACCCACACTTTGGATAAATTGCAATGACGGATTTTGTTTTCCAGTTTTAATTAAAACTTACATTATTTACCAGTCTCATTTTAAACTAAGGTAAGTAAAAATAGGACTCAAACATAACTGCAATCTTGAGTGACTGCAGCAGATGAGGTTTTATAATTATCTTCATGCTGGAGTCTCATGGTTTATGGTTAGTCAACTTATCACTGAGATGTTCCTGAAATCAGGGCAAAAATGAAGTATGACTTTGGTTACTGCTATTAATAGAATAGGTGTTTGTATACCTGATTAACATCAGATACACTGTTGCTAGGAACACACTAGGCAAAATAAGCTTTCCATAATTGATAAGAGTAATCTGAGTGCAGAAGAGGGCGTCAATTTATTGCTATAAAAGACAATGGTCCTAACCTCTGTAGAAATGTTTAAAAAAAAAAAAAAAGATTGAAAATGTGCCAAAAAGGTAGCCTTCCAGGTTAAACTTCATCTAAACTTTTTATTTCCAGGGCTAATAGTTGGAGTATGTTGAAACTTACCATATGTCCTCAGGCTTCTTCTCCTACTCCCCTTCCTTGACCATACTCCGTGTGATGTCTGCTATGTAGTAGGCTCCTAATACTAAATAGTATGCATTTATTATAAACTCAAAAATGTTACTGTGGCCACATTCTCAAGGGGTTATTCACTTTGGAGAGTATAGTAAGGACCTTTTAAGGATGGTGAGCAACAGTCCTCCATGGAACTTCATTTTAAAGGTTTTCAGAAACACCATTTTAAACCTAGACATAAATTGTTTTTGCTGCCTTCCAAAAGCTTCCTAATATAAAGATGACATAAATCTTAGCTAAAATATCAGTATTTTCTTGAGATCATAAATCATAAGGATTTATATATTTTCTTTTAAGCAATTTTCAAATATTTAAGAGCTCTTACTACATCAAGACTACAAAGAAAGTCTCACACACAAAATTATTTAAAAATTAACTTAAAAAAGAAAATGTATGCTTACCTGATAAATGTATTTCTTTCCTAAGATATGGTGAGTCCAAGGCTTTATCAATTACTGTTGGGAATACCACTCCTGGCCAGCAGGAGGAGGCAAAGAGCACCACAGTCAAACTGTTAAGTATCGCTTCCCTTCCCACAACCCCCGTCATTCTCTTTGCCTTCGGTGCAAGGAGGAGAAGTTTTGGTGTCTGAAGAAGATTGGATTTATTTAACTTCAATCAAGATTTTATTATTTTGAAAGCCAGAGTAGGTTTACTCTGACCTTTCCTCTCAAGATTGGGTCTAGCCGTACTCAACGTTAGTCTCTTCAGTAGGGCAGTGGTGGCTTTAAAGCAGTTAAGAACTTGTAAGGTGGGTCTTGCTGCGTTTTCCTAACATATTTGCTACCCTAGTATAGAAAGCCAGAGTAGGTTTGCTCTGATCTTTCTGTTTTTTCCACAGGCCTCTGTAAGGAGTTGGCATCCTTCCACGCTGTGTCAGCTGTCGTCCTGCTGGACGGCCAGACTGCAGATAAGTGCCTTTTGTCTTCTAGGTATGGGAGACTGTGCCCTTAATGAGTTTTGAAAGACCTGCAACATTTTCTGGGACATACATATCTTTTATAGAGATATTTTTAGGCAGAGAGCAGGCACTGCTGTGTGAATGGAGACTTTTTTTTTTTTTTTACTTTATTCTGGTTAAGTGTTTCCCCTGTATTTAAGTGTGGGCTGTTTATCCCTTTGTTTCTCTCATGGCTCATAGATTTTTTTTTTTTATATTTCCCTGAACTTTCCCTACAGCTGGCAGGGTTCTGCTGCAATTGTTTTGTTGTACTCTATAACGAGTGCTAATGGAGGGTATTTTTATATTTATTTAATAAGGAAAAGTTTTTGTACTTTGTGTGAGGGTCAGAAGGCAGGCACTTTGTGAGAAAAATGAGGCGCTTTGCATGTTTTATTTTTTGGACCTCTCATTGCGGTTTTGCCGCCATTATGGTTTTCTCTCCCTGTTGAGAAACGTGCGCTCGTAATGGCAGTGCAGTTTCTTGTCGGCAGTCACGTGACCCACTTCAGATCTTCTAGTGGAGTGGTGTCTGTTAGACTCCGATATTTTTTCTGGGGCTTGCACAGAATTAATTTTAGGTCCGCTTCAGGCACCTCCCTCTTGGTGTTTTCCGGTTTAAGTTGTTAGCTTTCAGTTATATCTATACAAATGGGTATTTCGCGGATAACTTTGTTGTTTTTGCTGTGCTAAAATGTCAGGCAGGTTTTCAGCCCTTAGGCTGAGGTGTAACGGCCATTCTTGTTGCTTTAATTTGTTTAAAGCTAGACTTGCCACGGACTGCTGTTCTTAAAGTGACCGTGTTTAACTATTAAATGTACAAAAAAATGGAAACCAGTGGTATATACATTCCTGCCCTGTGTTCTTTTTGAGAAAGAATTCTGTTGGTTATTGCATGCTGGCTTACCTTTAGAAGGCGCAAGCAGTGTATGAGAGTCGCTGGTGTTTTTCCTTATTTGATAGTGCAAACAATATATATAATAGTTTCAAATGTTTTCACTACTCTCTTAAGGGTAGAGATAGAGTATTGTCTCTGAGCCCGTTGTCTCCAAGGATTATGCTGTTTAGGCAATGCCACAGCTTTCTCCTTTAACGCCCCAAGCCTTTATGGCGTCACATGCAGTGCCCTGTGGTTCCTCAATCTCATGGAGGAGTTTTTGCGCCTGCAGAATTTACTGCCCAGGTATCTTCTGCGATATCTACGGCATTATCTGCTTTTCCTATACTAAAGGGAAATTGCAAGAGAAAAATTAGAGATTCAGATAGTAAGGTCTTTGTACCTCCTGCTGCTACACTGGTTGCCCTTTCTCATAGGTTTGATGAGGAGAATATGTTGGTAGCCTCTGAGGGTGAAAACTCTGATTCAGACAGAATAATTCCTTCATCTGATGTTGAAGTTGTATCCTTCAGATTAAACTTGAACACCTTTGTGTATTGTTAAAGAAGGTTTTGGCTACTTCCTCTGTGGAAGTTTTTCCTGTTCCAGACCGTGCTAGGAGATTTTTCACAGGAATTGGAGAAGTCAGGGTTTCCTTTTTCCCGTCTCCTGTCTTTTTAAAAAGATGTTTCCTGTCGCTGTCTCCATTAAATATCAGGGTGCACAATGCCTAAAGTAGTAGGGCATTTATACTATGGCTAAGAGAACTACGATTCCTAGAGAGGATAGCTGTTCTTTTTAGGATGAATGGACTAAGCTGATGGCTTAGATGGAAGTTTGTTTTGCCACTGTGTCAAGTGCAGCATCTTATTGGTGCGATGCCTTGTTTGATTCCAATTTGGTAGAGACTCCTTTGGAGGAGATCTAGTACAGAATTATGGCTGTTGAGCTAGTCAACGCTTTTATTTCTGATACCATACAAGTACCATATCTGGCTTTGCTGTGCTAGCCCGCGGGGCGTTGTGGCTATGTTCATGGTCAGTGGATTTTTCCTTTGATTCCAAACATCTGGCGCTTCCTTACAAGGGTAAGACCTTGTTTGGTCCTGATCTGACAGGAATATTTCTGATATTATGGGTGGAAAAGGGTCTTTTCTACTACTAGGAAAGATAAATAGACCTAAAGGAGGTTGCCCCCAATCCGGGATCGGTCCAAGTGGGGTGCGGAATCTCTCTGTCTTCAGACATGCATACGAGATGTCCCAGATGGGCTGCAGACATAGTATCTCAGGTTTTATACATAGAATTCATACCTTCCTCCCAGAGGCAGGTTCCTCCTCTGTTTTATCTGCAGGCCAGATAACAGTGAGGCAATTTTGAAGTACGTTTGGGACCTCTTCCCTGCGAGTGATAGTTCCAGTTCCTGTAAGGGAACAGGTTCTAGAATTCTATTCATTCTTGTTCATGGTTCCCGAAAAAGAGGGAATTTTTGGACATATGATAGATCTAACAACCATCCTTCAAAATGGAAATCAGTGGTTCCATTCTTCCTTTGGTCCAAGAGGGTCAGTTCATGGTGACCATTTACCTGGAGGACATGTATTTTCAAGTTCCTGAGTTTTGCCTTTCTGTCAAACATTTTCAGATTGTGGCTCTTCCCTTTGGCCTTGCCACGGATCAGGTTTTGGGGTATTGCTGTGGTACCCTTCCTGGACGAAACAATGGTTCAGACGCGATCTTTTCAACAAGCAAACTCTCATACAGAGATCTTGTTGTCTTTTCTTCATTCCCACGGATGGGAAGTGAATCTGAAAATGGGTTCCCTTGTTCCAGCTACAGGGGTAGTTTTCTTAGGGACCATATTAGTTCCTATCTCTGACAATATTTTTGTCAAAGTTTAGAAAAATCAAGGATTCTTGCCTCTCTCTGCACTCTACTGTTTGGCCCTTCAGAGGCTCAATGTATGGGGGTAATTGGTCTGATGGTTGCTTCATTGCATGCTCAGATAGTGGAACGGGATCATGTGGTTCTGTCTCTGAGGATAGATGTCAGTCGACATGAGATTCTTTCCTGTGGTCGTTTTCGCAGAAGCATCTGTCTCGGGACACATGCTTCAGGAGTTCTTCCTGAGTAATGATGACCACGGACGCCAGTCTGTTGGATTGGTGACTATGGACTTGGGAGGAGTCTGCTTTTCCATAACCATCTTAGAGTTGAGAGCGTTATACAATTTTCTGATGGCTTGGCCTCAGTTGTTTAAGACCATTTCATCTCATTGGCTTACATCAACCACCTGGGTGGAACCTGGAGTTCCTTAGCCATGACTGGCGTGGATTATTCGGTGGGTGGACGCTCACATTTGTTGTCTCTCCACTATTCTCATTTCAGGAGTGGATACCGGGAGCGGACTTCTTGAGAGTCGGATCATTCCGGGGAGTGGACGCTTCTCCCTGAGGTGTTCTCCAGGTTAACCTTAAAATGGGAGTTGTTGGAGTTGGCAGTACGCCAAACTTTCTCGTTACGTTTAAGGGTCTAGAGATCAGCAGGCTGCTCTGTTAAAATTCCTGGTGGTTCTTTGGGATTTCAGTCCGACATCCCTGTACCCCAGTTTGCTCTCCTGGGGACACATAGGAGTGGGCATCGGTATTTTTAATAGTTCCTGCATAGCCTTGCAGGATCTGAATACAGGCCTTGCAGGGATGTATCTCTTCCACCTTGGTGGTTGTTCCTGAGGTGGGACCTTCTAATTAGGCTCCATTCTTTTGTTTCTCTGAAGCTTTCTGCTTGGAGATTGAACGCTTAGTTATGTCTAAGCGTGGTTTTTCTGAGTCGGTCATTGAGACCATGATTCAGGCTTGCAAGCCTGTTACTAGACAGATTAGCCATAAGATATGGCGTATATTTCTTTATTGGTGTGAATCTAAGGGCTACTCTTGGAGTAGGGTCAGGATTCTTAGGATTTTGTCTTTTCTCCAGGAAGGTCTGGAGAAGGATTTGTTAGTCAGTACCCTGAATGGTCAGATTTCTGCATTTTCTATTTTGCTACATAAGCGTCTGGCGGACGTGCCAGATGTGCAAATTTTTTTGTCAGGCCTTGATCAGAATCAGGCCTGTGTTTAAGTCTAATGCTCTTCCTTGGAGCCTTAACTTTGTTCTTAAAGTTTTACAGCAGGCTCCGTTTGAGCCTTTGCATTCCATAGATATTAATTTGTGTTCTTGGAAGGTTTTTTTTTCCCTACAGTGGTTTTGAACAGATATATTAATCAGGAATTTGTTATTCCTTCTCTATGTCCTCATCCTTCTTCTCATAAAGAACGTTGTTGCACAACTTGAATGTTGTGCATGCTTTATCTTTTTTTTTTTTTTCTCCAACATAGGTGTGTCCGGTCCACGGCGTCATCCTTACTTGTGGGATATTCTCTTCCCCAACAGGAAATGGCAAAGAGCCCAGCAAAGCTGGTCACATGATCCCTCCTAGGCTCCGCCTACCCCAGTCATTCTCTTTGCCGTTGTACAGGCAACATCTCCACGGAGATGGCTTAGAGTTTTTTAGTGTTTAACTGTAGTTTTTATTATTCAATCAAGAGTTTGTTATTTTAAAATAGTGCTGGTAGGTACTATTTACTCAGAAACAGAAAAGAGATGAAGATTTCTGTTTGTATGAGGAAAATGATTTTAGCAACCGTTACTAAAATCCATGGCTGTTCCACACAGGACTGTTGAGAGGAATTAACTTCAGTTGGGGGAACAGTGAGCAGTCTCTTGCTGCTTGAGGCATGACACATTCTAACAAGACGATGTAATGCTGGAAGCTGTCATTTTCCCTATGGGATCCGGTAAGCCATGTTTATTAAGATAGTAAATAAGGGCTTCACAAGGGCTTATTAAGACTGTAGACTTTTTCTGGGCTAAATCGATTCATTATTAACACATATTTAGCCTTGAGGAATCATTTAATCTGGGTATTTTGATAAGATTATATCGGCAGGCACTGTTTTAGACACCTTATTCTTTAGGGGCTTTCCCAAATCATAGGCAGAGCCTCATTTTCGCGCCGGTGTTGCGCACTTGTTTTTGAGAGGCATGACATGCAGTCGCATGTGTGAGGAGCTCTGATACATAGAAAAGACTTTCTGAAGGCGTCATTTGGTATCGTATTCCCCTTTGGGCTTGGTTGGGTCTCAGCAAAGCAGATACCAGGGACTGTAAAGGGGTTAAAGTTAAAAACGGCTCCGGTTCCGTTATTTTAAGGGTTAAAGCTTCCAAATTTGGTGTGCAATACTTTTAAGGCTTTAAGACACTGTGGTGAAATTTTGGTGAATTTTGAACAATTCCTTCATATTTTTTCGCAATTGCAGTAATAAAGTGTGTTCAGTTTAAAATTTAAAGTGACAGTAACGGTTTTATTTTAAAACGTTTTTTGTACTTTTTTATTAAGTTTATGCCTGTTTAACATGTCTGAACTACCAGATAGACTGTGTTCTGAATGTGGGGAAGCCAGAGTTCCTTCTCATTTAATTAAATGTGATTTATGTGACAATGACAATGATGCCCAAGATGATTCCTCAAGTGAGGGGAGTAAGCATGGTACTGCATCATTCCCTCCTTCGTCTACACGAGTCTTGCCCACTCAGGAGGCCCCTAGTACATCTAGCGCGCCAATACTCCTTACTATGCAACAATTAACGGCTGTAATGGATAATTCTGTCAAAAACATTTTAGCCAAAATGCACACTTATCAGCGTAAGCGCGACTGCTCTGTTTTAGATACTGAAGAGCATGACGACGCTGATAATAATGGTTCTGAAGGGCCCCTAAACCAGTCTGATGGGGCCAGGGAGGTTTTGTCTGAGGGAGAAATTACTGATTCAGGGAACATTTCTCAACAAGCTGAACCTGATGTGATTACGTTTAAATTTAAGTTGGAACATCTCCGCATTCTGCTTAAGGAGGTATTATCCACTATGGATGATTGTGACAAGTTGGTCATCCCAGAGAAACTATGTAAAATGGACAAGTTCCTAGAGGTCCCGGGGCTCCCAGAAGCTTTTCCTATACCCAAGCGGGTGGCGGACATTGTAAATAAAGAATGGGAAAGGCCCGGTATTCCTTTCGTCCCTCCCCCCATATTTAAAAAATTGTTTCCCATGGTCGACCCCAGAAAGGACTTATGGCAGACAGTCCCCAAGGTCGAGGGAGCGGTTTCCACTTTAAACAAACGCACCACTATACCCATAGAAGATAGTTGTGCTTTCAAAGATCCTAAAAAATTAGAAGGTTTACTTAAAAAGATGTTTGTTCAGCAGGGTTACCTTCTACAACCAATTTCATGCATTGTCCCTGTCGCTACAGCCGCGTGTTTCTGGTTCGATGAGCTGGTAAAGGCGGTCGATAGTGATTCTCCTCCTTATGAGGAGATTATGGACAGAATCAATGCTCTCAAATTGGCTAATTCTTTCACCCTAGACGCCACTTTGCAATTGGCTAGGTTAGCGGCTAAGAATTCTGGGTTTGCTATTGTGGCGCGCAGAGCGCTTTGGTTGAAATCTTGGTCAGCTGATGCGTCTTCCAAGAACAAGCTACTTAACATTCCTTTCAAGGGGAAAACGCTGTTTGGCCCTGACTTGAAAGAGATTATCTCTGATATCACTGGGGGTAAGGGCCACGCCCTTCCTCAGGATCGGCCTTTCAAGGCCAAAAATAAACCTAATTTTCGTCCCTTTCGTAGAAACGGACCAGCCCAAAGTGCTACGTCCTCTAAGCAAGAGGGTAATACTTCTCAAGCCAAGCCAGCTTGGAGACCAATGCAAGGCTGGAACAAGGGAAAGCAGGCCAAAAAACCTGCCACTGCTACCAAGACAGCATGAAATGTTGGCCCCCGATCCGGGACCGGATCTGGTGGGGGGCAGACTCTCTCTCTTCGCTCAGGCTTGGGCAAGAGATGTTCTGGATCCTTGGGCGCTAGAAATAGTCTCCCAAGGTTATCTTCTGGAATTCAAGGGGCTTCCCCCAAGGGGGAGGTTCCACAGGTCTCAGTTGTCTTCAGACCACATAAAAAGACAGGCATTCTTACGTTGTGTAGAAGACCTGTTAAAAATGGGAGTGATTCATCCTGTTCCATTAGGAGAACAAGGGATGGGGTTCTACTCCAATCTGTTCATAGTTCCCAAAAAAGAGGGAACGTTCAGACCAATCTTAGATCTCAAGATCTTAAACAAGTTTCTCAAGGTTCCATCGTTCAAAATGGAAACCATTCGAACAATTCTTCCTTCCATCCAGGAAGGTCAATTCATGACCACGGTGGATTTAAAGGATGCGTATCTACATATTCCTATCCACAAGGAACATCATCGGTTCCTAAGGTTCGCATTCCTGGACAAGCATTACCAGTTCGTGGCGCTTCCTTTCGGATTAGCCACTGCTCCAAGGATTTTCACAAAGGTACTAGGGTCCCTTCTAGCTGTGCTAAGACCAAGGGGCATTGCTGTAGTACCTTACTTGGACGACATTCTGATTCAAGCGTCGTCCCTTCCTCAAGCAAAGGCTCACACGGACATCGTCCTGGCCTTTCTCAGATCTCACGGATGGAAAGTGAACGTGGAAAAGAGTTCTCTATCTCCGTCAACAAGGGTTCCCTTCTTGGGAACAATAATAGACTCTTTAGAAATGAGGATTTTTCTGACAGAGGCCAGAAAAACAAAACTTCTAGACTCTTGTCGGATACTTCATTCCGTTCCTCTTCCTTCCATAGCGCAGTGCATGGAAGTGATAGGCTTGATGGTAGCGGCAATGGACATAGTTCCTTTTGCGCGCATTCATCTAAGACCATTACAACTGTGCATGCTCAGTCAGTGGAATGGGGACTATACGAACTTGTCTCCGAGGATACAAGTAAATCAGAGGACCAGAGACTCACTCCGTTGGTGGCTGTCCCTGGACAACCTGTCACAAGGGATGACCTTCCGCAGACCAGAGTGGGTCATTGTCACGACCGACGCCAGTCTGATGGGCTGGGGCGCGGTCTGGGGATCCCTGAAAGCTCAGGGTCTTTGGTCTCGGGAAGAATCTCTTCTACCGATAAATATTCTGGAACTGAGAGCGATATTCAATGCTCTCAAGGCTTGGCCTCAGCTAGCGAGGGCCAAGTTCATACGGTTTCAATCAGACAACATGACAACTGTTGCGTACATCAACCATCAGGGGGGAACAAGGAGTTCCCTGGCGATGGAAGAAGTGACCAAAATCATTCTATGGGCGGAGTCTCACTCCTGCCACCTGTCTGCTATCCACATCCCAGGAGTGGAAAATTGGGAAGCGGATTTTCTGAGTCGTCAGACATTGCATCCGGGGGAGTGGGAACTCCATCCGGAAATCTTTGCCCAAGTCACTCAACTGTGGGGCATTCCAGACATGGATCTGATGGCCTCTCGTCAGAACTTCAAAGTTCCTTGCTACGGGTCCAGATCCAGGGATCCCAAGGCGGCTCTAGTGGATGCACTAGTAGCACCTTGGACCTTCAAACTAGCTTATGTATTCCCGCCGTTTCCTCTCATCCCCAGGCTGGTAGCCAGGATCAATCAGGAAAGGGCGTCGGTGATCTTGATAGCTCCTGCGTGGCCACGCAGGACTTGGTATGCAGATCTGGTGAATATGTCATCGGCTCCACCATGGAAGCTACCTTTGAGACGAGACCTTCTTGTTCAAGGTCCGTTCGAACATCCGAACCTGGTCTCACTCCAGCTGACTGCCTGGAGATTGAACGCTTGATCTTATCGAAGCGAGGGTTCTCAGATTCTGTTATCGATACTCTTGTTCAGGCCAGAAAGCCTGTAACTAGAAAGATTTACCACAAAATTTGGAAAAAATATATCTGTTGGTGTGAATCTAAAGGATTCCCTTGGGACAAGGTTAAGATTCCTAAGATTCTATCCTTCCTTCAAGAAGGATTGGAAAAAGGATTATCTGCAAGTTCCCTGAAGGGACAGATTTCTGCCTTGTCTGTGTTACTTCACAAAAAGCTGGCAGCTGTGCCAGATGTTCAAGCCTTTGTTCAGGCTCTGGTTAGAATCAAGCCTGTTTACAAACCTTTGACTCCTCCTTGGAGTCTCAACTTAGTTCTTTCAGTTCTTCAGGGGGTTCCGTTTGAACCCTTACATTCCGTTGATATTAAGTTATTATCTTGGAAAGTTTTGTTTTTGGTTGCAATTTCTTCTGCTAGAAGAGTTTCAGAATTATCTGCTCTGCAGTGTTCTCCTCCTTATCTGGTGTTCCATGCAGATAAGGTGGTTTTACGTACTAAACCTGGTTTTCTTCCAAAAGTTGTTTCTAACAAAAACATTAACCAGGAGATTATCGTACCTTCTCTGTGTCCGAAACCAGTTTCGAAGAAGGAACGTTTGTTGCACAATTTGGATGTTGTTCGCGCTCTAAAATTCTATTTAGATGCTACAAAGGATTTTAGACAAACATCTTCCTTGTTTGTTGTTTATTCCGGTAAAAGGAGAGGTCAAAAAGCAACTTCTACCTCTCTCTCTTTTTGGATTAAAAGCATCATCAGATTGGCTTACGAGACTGCCGGACGGCAGCCTCCCGAAAGAATCACAGCTCATTCCACTAGGGCTGTGGCTTCCACATGGGCCTTCAAGAACGAGGCTTCTGTTGATCAGATATGTAGGGCAGCGACTTGGTCTTCACTGCACACTTTTACCAAATTTTACAAGTTTGATACTTTTGCTTCTTCTGAGGCTATTTTTGGGAGAAAGGTTTTGCAAGCCGTGGTGCCTTCCATCTAGGTGACCTGATTTGCTCCCTCCCATCATCCGTGTCCTAAAGCTTTGATATTGGTTCCCACAAGTAAGGATGACGCCGTGGACCGGACACACCTATGTTGGAGAAAACAGAATTTATGTTTACCTGATAAATTACTTTCTCCAACGGTGTGTCCGGTCCACGGCCCGCCCTGGTTTTTTAATCAGGTCTGATAATTTATTTTCTTTAACTACAGTCACCACGGTATCATATGGTTTCTCCTATGCAAATATTCCTCCTTAACGTCGGTCGAATGACTGGGGTAGGCGGAGCCTAGGAGGGATCATGTGACCAGCTTTGCTGGGCTCTTTGCCATTTCCTGTTGGGGAAGAGAATATCCCACAAGTAAGGATGACGCCGTGGACCGGACACACCGTTGGAGAAAGTAATTTATCAGGTAAACATAAATTCTGTTTTTACAGACGACTAAGGATTTTCAACAGTATTCTGGCCTGTTTTTTTCTCTGGGAAACGTAAAGGTCAAAAATCTACTGCTACTTCTAGTTCCCTCTGGTTGAGAATTATTAGTTTTGCTTATGAGACTGCTGGACTGCAGCCTCCTGAGAGAATTACAGCTCTTTCCACTAGGGCTGTCTCCTCTTCTTGGGCTTTCAAGAATGAAGCTTCTGTGGAACAGTTTTGCAAGGCTGCAACTTGGTTCTCTTTGCATACTCTCTCCAAATTTTGATACTTTTGCCTCGGACGAGGTGTCTTTTGGAAGTAAGGTTATTCAAGCGGTGGTGCCTTCTGTTTAGGACTGCCTGTCTTGTCCCTCCCTATTCATCTGTGTCCTCTAGTTTGGGTATTGGTTCCCAACAGTAATTGATGAAGCCGTGGACTCACCATATCTTAGGAAAGAAAATGTATGCTTACCTGATAAATGTATTTATTACCGGATATGTTGAGTCCACGGCCCCGCCCTTTATTTCAAGACAGATATTTTTTACTAAACCTCTGGCACCTCTACATCTTGTGTTACTCCTTTTTTCTCCATTTACATTCGGTCGAATGATTGGGGGTGGTAGGAAGGGAAGTGATACTTAACAGTTTGACAGCGGTGCTCTTTGCCTCCTCCTGCTGGCCAGAAGTGGTTTTCCCAGCAGTAATTGATGAAGCCTTGGACTCACCATATCTTAGGAAAGAAAGAAATTTATCAGGTAAGCATACATTTTCTTTTTGAAGTTAATTTTTAAATAATTTTGTGGATGGCCCTATGCGTAATAAGAGTAGTTGCCTTTTCTGATCTTTAGCTAGGACAATGTAGCCTAATGGACTGCTTAGTTTGCTTTGCAGTATTTGTCTGATACCGGAAATACTAATTCTTTTATTTGTTTTCCACCGCTCTGCCCTGATCTAAAGAGTGTGAGACTTTCTTTGTAGTCTTGATGTAGTAAGAGCTCTTAAATATTTGAAAATTGTTTAAAATTTATAAATCCTTATGATTTATGATCTCAAGAAAATACTGATATTTTAGCTAAGATTTATGTCATCTTTATATTAGGAAGCTTTTGAAAGGCAGCTATATGGTCTCACATATTTTTAAAGATTAGTTTAAAGCAGGATCTAAAAGAAATGTGTAGACTGCTCATCCCTCCTATATAAGATACTATTTTCTGTCCAACACATGTATGCTTCAATATGAACTAAACAGAATAGGAGAAAACACAATGTACAAGTAAAATAAGTACATTTCTTCTATCTGATTAGATGCTGGTTCTAAGTGAGACAGTTATGGCTTGTGCAGAATCATTGTTCAACCAGCTCTTTTAATAAAGAAATTTGTTTGTATTTAGAGGAAGAGGATGAACATGGAGATTTAAGGACATTTAAATTGCTATCTCTTACAAGCTGATGTGAACTTAAAAATACCCTATAGTCAATAATCTTCTGTCACTTTGAATATGGATACATTCCTTGTATATATAGTAATTATTAATACACATTTACATGTTTTCATCTGGTTGTTGCCTATAACAAGAGATTGGTTCTGTAGAGAACAACAAATACACCAAATAAGGTCCAATAACTACTAAAACAAGTTTTTTTAACACTTCAATGAGGTTTCTTTAACATAAAATGAATACTGACTTTTGTTTGGGAGTTGTAGTTTGTTGGGCTGCACCTGAAATATTTTAGAATAAAAAAAAAAAGATCATGACCACATTTATGTTTTAAAACAATATAATTTAGTTACATCCCATACTTGTGCAGATGTCATATAGTTGAGTATTGTACATGTAACAGCAATAATTTGCATTTTATTGATAATTACAAAAAATTAGGTGATATCTTTTGTTGGTTTTACACCATCTCTTTTAATAGCATTAAACTTGTCATGCATGTGGAGTAAAACATTTATTTAATAGATAATGGTTATTCATAGTGATGGATTGTATCTGCAGTTACTATAACATTTTCACCGGTGAGGACTAGCCAGCAATTTAATACGCTACTAAAATAAGAGGTATCCAGTCAGTCCATTTTTTCTTTTTGTTACTCTAGATCTTGGAGCGAAACGGATCCCTACTATTCAAATGACAGAAGCATCCTGACCCTCTCCGCCATGGATTCTTCCACATGTTAGCAGGACTTTAGTCTTAATGTCCTCTGCTTTCCAGTACATACCTCTAATATATGAAGATAAAATGCACTCTCCTACATCATCAAAAAGCTTCAAATATATTTTAGATAAAGTAATCTTCCCAAAATATGAATCATTAACTTCTGCTGGTATGTTATTTATTTTTGCAGGGTCAAAAAGTACATATATTTTTTATATATATATATAGTTAGAATATATTTTAGACTACTATAGATTAATATTTTGCATCATGGAACGAATGCATTATTTTTCACAATTAAAAATACATTTTTTGAAGCATCTTCTAGGGTTTGGTTATACATGATGTCTTTTTATTATTATTTTAACTCCTGCAAATAAATAATGCAGACACATTTACATGCATTGTAATTTATATAGGATTCCAGAGCTGCTTTTTGAAGATGTTAACTATTGAATCCCCCTTTAGACCATTCTAATGACCATTTTTATTCCATTGCTTCTTAAAGAATAATACAAAGGAATCAGTGGATGCCAAAATGCAGAATCTTGTGTTAAATTGATGTGGATGTGCCTGTAATAAAGGAACATCAATGTAAAAAATAAACTGCTTAAAAAACTGAATATAGCAGTCTTAATCTATTACAAATTATAGTAAATAAACATATCTGGTGCTAAACAATCATGTTCTTATCTCTGGATTATTCAATTATTGGCTGCGCCATCTCCTATAGTATTCACTTATTCATTATAAGTACATGGCTAGTGGCGTTCATAGCACTGGGCACATTTCTTTTCCATGCATTTTTAATTGGTGTAGAATGCTTTTTGCATTTTTGAAGGGGCTCGAAAAATAAACTGCTATATCATTATAGTGCAATTTATTATTTTTACCTTAATGTTTCTGTAATTAACCTTTAAATGATTTGTATGTGTGTGATATTCCTGGGCCATCTTGTTTTTTCAGGTTTTTTTAATCCAATATTATTCATAATGTAAAACTGTCTTAACTTTTGCTAAACGGTTTCAGATGTTCGAAAATTATTACAGATCTAATATACTATGTATATTTATGCAGGTTTTTTCTTTTTGTCTCCCAAAGATCATATTTTAAATATTATTTAACTTTAGGTTCAGAAAGAGGTATTATTCCAAAGATTTTACTAATGTTTACTGTATTTTCTTTTATTGAAAATGTTTACAATGTAATGATTATATATGTCATTAGAACCAATATTTTTAGTCTTTGTTTTTTTGTTCAGATGAACAAACTTTTTGTATTTATGCTGCAATTTAATTTGGTTTTATGTCTCTGTTCACCTGGAAATAAACGGACTTAAATTATAGCAAAGCTCTAGTTTTTATGTTTTAGTTAATTATTCTATACACTATTTTGCTTATCATTTTTTATACAACCACTGTTTTTTTACAGGTGAAATTGTATTACTTTGTTGGTTAACTGACTACATTTTAAAGAAAGACAAAAACTTGAAATTGACGAGATGATATGGCCTAGGACTTGAACTTTACATCTTACATTACATTGATCCATTTCTTGTACAAGCATATGATCTGGCAATTGACTATAGATCAGTTTCAATTCATTATGGGGATAATGGAGAAAGTTGTTAATCACTCCTTTAAAATGAAGTAAAATATATTTTAATTTGACAACCTATTTTTAGTATTGTTTGCAATAAGTAGGAACTATAGGGTCGATAATTCTTTAGAAAAGCTTTTTAAAAGATTTATCTACTTAAAGCTTCATAGACTTTAACGGTGATGTTTTACAGAAAAATCATTAGATAAAGGTTTAAAAGGATTTAGCAATCCTATATTAGCTAAGATGTTTCACTTATTTGCAGTGTACTGGTCCTTTAGAGCTGTATCCTATAAATATGGTCTTACTGCTTACTACCCCTCTCAAGTGTATCTCAAACTTTGACACTTAAATCCATCATATAAATAGAAGTAATATGGTATAACCCTGATTCTGTCTATAGCAGGCTATCTACGGAAACTGGACTTGCAGTCCAGTAGGTTGACGGTGACTCTAAATGAATTTGTTGATTATCACCTATTTGCTCTTAAAGTAAGGCTTAATGGGAAAGTGGCATGTTAAACATGGTTGAGGCTCCATAATATCCATTCCAGTTTGAATTTTGCTATAAGGCTTTTAGAACCATAAACCTATGGTCATGTTGTTTTAACATTGTAACTTATTCTCTTAAATGCAAAACACTGTGTGTTGCTAAGCTAACACTGCTCATCTGTAGCATCAGAAGCATAACAAGTTATGGATTGCTCCATTTATCATTTGCTGCGATTAGGGGGCGGCTTGTGCAATGTAAAATGCATTTGCCACAAGACCAGATGGACAGGTTCATAAGTGAACCTTAATCTGGCAGCGAGCACATTTAACATTGCACAAGCCAGCCCCTGCTTGCATGCACTCTTATTTTACCTCTTCAGCCCCTCAGTACTCATTTGCCACATATCTGTAGGAACAGCAGGCTATATATCCTGAACATTTTTTGGAACCTAGCCATCCCCTTATATAAAACTTCTTCAAGGTTGCCTACCCTAGCTTTGCTGCAGCTTATCACAATTGTTCAGTAGCATCTGCCATTGTTAGAGCTTTACCTCCCACACTAAACCACTCCAAACTCATCAATCCCACTCCACATTCAGCTGCTGTCTCTAACTATGCACTCTCACATTAAGGAATATATGTAGGAAATCTTATACTCAAGCCGACTTTCCTCATTACAAAAAATGCTAACTGCTGCTCACTTCTTTCCTCAAACATAAAATGCTTCTTCTGAACCATTATATGTAAAAAAAAGAAAAGAGAGCGAGCGCACAAGAACGACTCAAGTGTAAATCTTTATTAAACAAAATGCACACGCTTTTTATGTTGCACTGGATCAAAATTAAAAGTCAGCATTCAGGATGATACGCTCAATCCTCACAGCATTTTTAATGTTATATCGATTAGTTTAGAGTCAACCACACTAAGATTCCTATATACTTTGCTATTTCCAGATAGCTCATCGGACTAAACATAGGGTCCTTAAATATATAGACACGGGTTCGTATCCCACCCAAAATAATTGAAACAATTTATTATCAATATGAGTTTAGAAAAAGAATATCATGAGCAGTATCACTAGAACCTTCACAGCTAGCATTTAGTAAAAATATATGCTTTAAACGAAAGATCTTTTTATATATATACACTTTTATAGCAGTATATCATTAGATTTTTTAATATATATAATTTTCTAATATTTCTCAATAGGTTTTTTTCATGAACCATTTTTTTACCATTTTTACATCACTTTTTTACCAGTATTACAACAGCTAGCATATAGCGTAATTATATCTCTCCAAACAAGGATTGCTATATTCTTTCATTTAATCTTCATCGAAAACCTTCAACATTTACATAGACATTTAATTTATATTTGGGACCGCTAGTTTGAGATAGTGTTCCTTAAATCATTATCTAGATACATAAAAGACCATTTTTCTTGTTCTATCTAGAATCTATCGACCATAACCATCTTATTTTTGTTTCTAGAATATAAGATATGAGGGCTCTTTACAAGAACAATGTTTTCTGCAAACTCATATTTCTAATACATCCATATTATCTACTATTGTTTGGTATATTACGAGTGATATCAATCTCATTGGTTGTCATATCTGAATAGCTCTTTTAGATCAGTAAAAGCCTAGCATACACAAGGTCAAGGGTTCGAGCCCAACCCAGAGGAAAACATATATATTTTTTCTAGTTTATATATATATATATTCTTTATTGATTATATACAGATTTGTTTTGCACACTAAACAATAGTCACCATTGGGATCTTATTTTCATATAGCCCAATAGTCTTTTGAGGTGACAACATGTTTGTCTATAGGATAGGATACATACACAGGTTTAGCATTTTTTCAGAAACACTATCACAGGTGTTACCCATCAATGCAAATACATGCTGTTTTTATGTTTGTTCTTTTTGTTTTTTGCATGATATGAATATATTATCTGATTGCTGCTCAAACACAATTTCGATACATGTTCTATTTTTTATTGTATTTTTGTTTTTTAACATTTTATTGTCAATTCTTTGGAGATGACCTCCACATTTTGATTCCGGGTCACTGTCAGGTATAAATGGTAGCCTGTTGAACACCTTTGTATATGCCTGAGGAAACGGTCCTTTACGGACTGAGAAACGCGTAGCAATTAAATACTTGTTTTTAGACAGACCCGGTTTTCTGTGCCTTTTTAATATTACTACTGTTTGCAGTGGTTATACCTAGTTTGGTTTTTATCCGTTTGTTCCATACACTGACATTGGAAACTCGTTTGGAAACAAGGCTGATCGTGTGAGCAGCTACCTTTTGGGATAAACAACACAGCCCTTTGGACTTCCACAGTGGTGATCCGGCTCACCAGACGACACACAGCCGACTCCATCTACCTCATCTGACCCAACCACAGGTCTCCCGGGTGAGACCCCCAGCGTACTGACTGCTGGTCCTGAATGTCAGCCTGCCTGTATGCACCCAGTTGGTTCTAGGTGCCACTCCACTTGTGAGTAGATTTTATTATAACTACTGTTTTCCAGTTTTCCAAACTGATTCACACTATGTTGGCGCCCCTTGTTTTTCTATCCTCCTAGATTTCCTGATTCATCACACCTTGGATTCAAGCGGAGCAAGCCATTTGTTTTGATCCTTTGAACTTTTGTTCTTTATATATCCTTTACATTGAATTTGGACTTTTTATCTCTGAACACTTATCACATATTGGACTTTTCAGTTTTTTGAGTTTAATCAAATTCAACTGTTTTGTTGCAAGTCTTTAGTTCTTTGCAATATTCCAACTGATTTTTTGTTTAGGTATCACAATTGTTTCATGATTCTTTGCTTATGTATCACAATTGTTTCAAGTCTTACGGTTTGTAACAAGTCACACATTCTCCTTTGATTAACAAGATTTCACTCAATCATATACACATATACACCTCTACTCTCACATACTTATCTGTCACGGTTCAACTCACACGATACCAGAGGAATTTCATTCACATCAACACATTTATTATCAACACTACAGCGCGTCCCCTTAGTTTTTTCTTATAGAAAACACTTCTATACTTGTTTGTTTTTTAATAAAAGGAATTTAGGGTGTTATCCCTGTCTAGGCTGTATGAGCTATCATTCAATTATTAAAGGAATATTTCTTTCATGTAATTAGCAAGAGTCCATGAGCTAGTGACGTATGGGATATACATTCCTACCAGGAGGGGCAAAGTTTCCCAAACCTTAAAATGCCTATAAATACACCCCTCACCACACCCACAATTCCCATGGAGGTGGTGAAGTAAGTTTGTGCTAGATTCTACGTTGATATGCGCTTCGCAGCAGGCTGGAGCCCGGTTTTCCTCTCAGAGTGCAGTGAATGTCAGAGGGATGTGAAGAGAGTATTGCCTATTTGAATTCAATGGTCTCCTTCTATGGGATCTATTTCATAGGTTCTCTGTTATCGATCGTAGAGATTCATCTCTTACCTCCCTTTTCAGATCGACGATATACACTTATATACCATTACCTCTACTGATTCTCGTTTCAGTACTGGTTTGGCTATCTACTATATGTAGATGAGTGTCTTAGGGTAAGTAAGTCTTATTTTATTATGACACTCTAAGCTATGGTTGGGCACTTTCTATGTAAAGTTCTAAATATATGTCTTTAAACTTATATTTGCCATGATTCAGGATAATCCGTATTCCTTTAAAAATTCAGACTGTCAGTTTCATTATTTGGGATAATGCATTTTAATTCAATTTATTTTTCTTTACCTTGAAAATTTTCAATTGATCATTTTTCCCTGTGTGCTGTTAGGCTCGCGGGGGCAGAAAATGTTTCTTTTTATTGCGTCATTTCCGGCGCCGTAGTTGACGCCGGAAGTTGTATTCTGTTAATACGTCATTTTTGACGCATGTGTATTCAGACATTTTTTTGCGCCAAAAAATTTGGGCGTCGGTTCTGGCGTCAGAGGATGTGGCGTCATACTTGGCACCAAAAATATGGGCGTTGTATTTAGCGCCAATAATGTGGGCGTCATATTTGGCGCCAAAAAATGTGGGCGTATTTTTTGTTTCACTTTTTTTCCTCACATTATTTAAACATCACTTTTTTATTGCTTCTGGTTTCTAGAAGCTTATTATTTTGCATTCTTTTCCAATTCCTGAAACTGTCATTTAAGGAATTTGATAATTTTGCTTTAAATATTGTTTTTTTCTATTACATATTGCAAGATTTCACTGTTCCTGTTTCAAAACAATCTAAAAGGATTCCTGTTGACTGAGTTCAGTCCTACCAAAGCTAAGTTCATTTATTTTAAATGTTATGAATGTTTATCTTTAGCTATGGTTTGTAATAAGTTATCATGATAAACTTTTACATGCAGAATCCATTAGTATTTATGCTTTATATAT
The DNA here is from genome assembly GCF_027579735.1 of Bombina bombina. Taxonomy (NCBI): domain Eukaryota; kingdom Metazoa; phylum Chordata; class Amphibia; order Anura; family Bombinatoridae; genus Bombina; species Bombina bombina. Next base: position 399,439,596 of record NC_069502.1, read on the forward strand.
TGCCATTCTTTTTACATCTTATGTACAAGAAATATTTAGAAGATTTATAAGAAATATTTTTCTGATTCTATTTTAAAGGCATTGTCTGACATCGTGCCTTCTAATAAAATTTTTAGGTCTTTTTCAAACTTTCAAGTTTCAAATGACCAACAACATATTGATTTATCCTTCTCTGATGATGTTTTTTCTAATTAAGAATTTTCTTCATCATATATTGACACTAACAAATCTACTTTTTTATTTTATTTTTTTATTAAAGTACATTTGTTCTTTGTTGAAAAGGTGTTGATTATTTTGGATATTAAGGTAACTAGTTCTTTTTCAAGACTAGCTAACACTATTTCTGCTTATTTATTCTTCTGTGTTTTCAGAGGTTTTTTTCCAATTCCTCATACTAGGGAATGGAATAGGCTGAGAATTTTCTTTTATTCCTTCTTCAAGGGTTTTAAACTATATTCTTTGCCAGCAGTTAAATTCAATTTAGAGGGTTCTCCAATTTATTGGGGCTATCTCTACTCCTACTAATTATGCTATTTTTTCTATAGCAAAATAGTATTTATTTTCCTTTAGATGGTTGTATCTTATTTATGGAAAATTATTTAGTTTCAGGTACTTTTCTTGGACCTGTGATTTATTTGGATGTTGCAATTGCTTCATTTTTTCTGTTTACTTTAAGATCAAGTATCAGATTATGATTTATTTTAGCATTGTTAAAGGGACAAAATTTACTAGACTAGGTGCTGTTGCATTTGTCTTGTTGTTTTGCATTTATTGATTATGCAAGTCCTCTGTATTGACTGGTCCTTTAACTGGACTATATTGCTAATAATTTCATTTGTGTCTTCATTTTATTGAATATTTTCGCAAATGAGGTTTAATCTATGTCTTTAGCTGTTTTAGCTAGAAGAATTTTGTGATTTCTAAAAATCCATATTTCTTTTGTTCTAAGATAATCAATTATTTGTTTTAGAATTGGATTCAATTCTTAACTGTTACTCTGGGCTTCAAGATTGAATTCTAAGTCTAAAACTTTAAGCTTATACTAGTTTGGTTGTTCTTATTAAGGAACAAATTTCTGAATTCTTTCCCAAGTAACATGTTTTTAATTGGAAATTTTTCAGTTTGAAATCAGCTCCCTAAAAATGCGATGTACGTGCCGTATTCCAGCTTGGCTGGCAAGGGGCAGGTTAAGACTTTTTTGAATTTTTTTTGGTTCTATTCGGTCCAAATTTCTTTGATTTTATTCCAGTAAGGCTAACACTTTCTTTAAGTGTGTTTCGGTCCTATATATTTTGGGTACTGTTGAAGCATGGCTGATCACCCGTGGGGTTCAAGCGCTGCTCAGACCTGGAATCTTCTGGGGTATTTCTTCCAGTTCCATTTTTAGGAACTGGGTTTTGGAGTTTTATTCAAACTATTCTGCCTTTTTTTGGTCAGTGATAGCATTATTTGTTTTCATTAGATACAATAAATGCATATTTTTATTTTTCTGTTTTCATTCAGATTATTTTCTGAGGATGCGGAATCTCATATGATTCACTTTGTTCTTCCAGGACATAGTTAGAGGATCTTTTTTTTTTTTTTTCAAAAGCTCTTGATTCCTCACACAAGGGTCACCTTTTTTAGGTTTCCAGATAGTTTGTGTCACTGTCTTTGTCTCTATCAGACAAGGGACAATTTTATTGGGTTCCGTCTGTCGGTACCTTTAGTCTCTATTATTTCCTTCAGTTGCTATATATGCATAGAAGTTTTAGGTCTTATGGCCACAGCATTGGATTCAATTCCCTTTGCTCATTTTCAATAGAAAGAACCTTTCCAGTCTTTTATGCTGAATTATGGTGCAGGGATTCTAGGATTTCGCATTTTAAATCTTCGAATCCTAATATTTATCTCTCTTGATTTGGTGGTTAATATCACCATCATTTAGTTCTACAGGTCTCTTCATTTCTTTCAACCTGGACCATGATCTCTACAGATGTGAGTCTTTTTGGTTGGGAGGCTGTCTGAGGATCTCTGTCAGCACAAGGGGTTTGGAAATCTTAGGAGGCGAGATTACCATTTGATATTTTAGAACTCTGTGCTTTCTCAGAGTTTTTCAGTTAGTTTCTCTTTGAAGAAGAGACGTTTATTGTTTTTCAGACAATATCACAACTATGGTGTATGTCAATCATCAGGGTAGGACTATCAGTCCTTAAGTTGTGACAGAAGTGTCTCGGATATTAGCTTGGGCTAAATCCAGCTCCTATCTAAATTCTGTGGGGGGTTTTCCCAGGTATAGATATTTGGGAAGCAGATTATCTCTGTTAATCAAGCTTTACTTCCGGGAGAATGGTCTCTCTTACCCAGATATGTTTTTCAATTTTTCAGATGTGAGCATTTCTAGAAATAGATCTGTTGGCATCTCATCTGAATAAAGAACTTCCCAGGGGCCTATTCAGGTCCGGGGATCTTCAGGCGGAAGTAGTGTATGCATTGACATTTCTTTGGAATTATCTTTTTGCCTATTTCTTTTCGCCTCTAGTTCTTCTTCCAAAGTGATTTCCAAAATTCTTATGGAGTATTTGTTTGTTATGCTGGTGGCTCCAGCATGGCCTCTCAGGTTTTGGTATGCGGATCTCATTCGGATGGCCAGTTGCCAATCTTGGACACTTCCGTTTAAACCAGACCTTCTTTCTCAAGTCCCATTTTTTCCATCGGGATCTCAAATCATTAAATTTGAAGGGAATGGAGATTGAACGCTTGGTTTTTAGTCATAGAGGTTTCTCTGACTCATTGATTAATACTATGTTTCAGGCTCGTAAATCTGTCTAGAAAGATTTATTATTGAGTCTGGAAGACCTACTTTTCTTGACATTCTTTTAAAATTCATAGAATTTTATTATTTTTTCAGGTTGGTTTGGATAAGGTTTTGTCTTCAGTTCTTTGTTAGGACAAATCTCTACTCTTTCTGTTCTTTTTTCACAGAAAGATTGCTAATCATCCTGATATTCATTGTTTTGTACAGGCTTTGGTCCGTATCAAGCCTGTCATTAATTCAATCTCTCCTCTTTGGAGTCTCAATTTGGTGCTGAGGGCTTTACAGGCTCCTCCGTTTGAAACTATGCATTTTCTGAAATTACTTTCTTGGAAAAGTATTGTTCCTTTTGGTTATTTCTTCTGCTAGAAGAGTTTTTGAGTTATCTGCTCTTTTTTGTGAATATCCTTTTCTGATTTTTCATCAGGATAAGGCAGTGTTACTTCCTGATATTCATCATTTTGTTCAGGTTTTGATTCGTATCAAACCTGTCATTAAGACAATTTCCTCCTTGGAGTCTTAATTGGGTTCTGAAGGTTTTTCAGGCTCTTCTATTTGAGCATATGCTTGCTCTGGACATTAATTACTTTCATGGAAAGTATTGTTCTTTTTGGACATCTCTTCAGCTAGAACAGTTTTTGAATTATCTGTTCTTTCTTGTGAATCTCTTTTTTCTGATTTTTTTCATCAGGATAAGGTGGTTTTTGCTGTTCTCATTTCATTTCTTACCTAAAGTTGTAAATTCTAACAAACATTAGGGAGGAATTATTGTTTTCCTAAGACTTCTTTGGTGAGATTCTTACTTTCTTTGGATATAGTAAGAGTTTTTGAAATTCTATGTTGAAGCTATTCAGATTTCAGATAGACTTCTAGTCTATTTTTTATCTTTTCTGGTTTTAGGAAGGTCAAAAAGCTTCTGCCATTTATTTGGCATCTTGCTTAAACTTTTGATTCATCATGCTTATTTGGAGTTGGGTGGATTCCCGCCTCGGAGGATTACAGCTCATTCTACTAGGTAATTTTCTACTTCCTGGGCTTTTTAAGAATGAAGCTTCTGTTGATCAGATTTGCAAAGCAATGACTTGGTCTTCTTTGCATACTTTTACTATGTTCTACCATTTTGATGTTTTCTCTTCTTTAGAAGAAGTTTTGGTTGAATGGTACTTCAGGCAGCTGTCTCAGTTTGATTCTTCTGCTTATAAATTCATTTTTTTTCATTATAGAAATTGAAACTTTTTTTGATTTGGGTAGTGGATTAATTTTTCAGCGGAATTGGCTGTCTTTATTTTATCCCTCCCTCTCTAGTGACTCTTGCGTGGAAGTTCCACATCTTGGGTATTTATTATCCCATACGTCACTAGCTCATGGACTCTTGCTAATTACATGAAAGAAAACATAATTTATGTAAGAACTTACCTGATAAATTCATTTCTTTCATATTAGCAAGAGTCCATGAGGCCCACCCTTTTTTGTGGTGGTTATGATTTTTTTGTATAAGCACAATTATTCCAATTCCTTGGGGGGGGGGGGGTTTATGCTTTCGCTCCTTTCTTATCACCCCATTTCTTGGCTATTCGTTAAACTGAATTGTAGGTGTGGTGAGGGGTGTATTTATAGGCATTTTAAGGTTTGGGAAACTTTGCCCCTCCTGGTAGGAATGTATATCCCATACGTCACTAGCTCATGGACTCTTGCTAATATGAAAGAAATGAATTTATCAGGTAAGTTCTTACATAAATGATGTTATTTCTTTTACCCTAGAAAAGGGAAGAAATATGAGATAAAGGAATACTACACATGTGAATCCACATATGTGGTATACCTTATAAAATGTTCCTGATCTATATAGGGGAAACTACCCGCATGATTAGGGACCAGGATACCTGTATGTCAACACTGTTCAAATATAAGGTGTAAAAATACAGAAGCCCCAGTGTCCTACCACTTCTTAAAATGTGGACATCAAATAAGCCAATTGAGATGACAAATAATAGATAGTGTAAGTTCACAAAGAAGTGGAGTAAATAGGGAAAAACTTCTAAAACAAAAGGAAATGTTTTGGATGTATGAGTTGGGGAGTATGATCCCTAAAGGACTTAACAGAGAGTATGATTGGTCAATTTTTCTTTAGAGTTATATTTTCCTTGAAAGTGATATATATAGTGTAAAAACATTGTGAGAATATAAAAAAGAGGTATTAAAGTGAATGTCAATTTTCAGCAATGAGTGCCCGGTTTTTAAAAATACTTTTAAAAACAGGGGCACTTTCATTGATGAAAGTTTACATTGCACCGGATTTGTAGAAATACTTACCTTTTACTCCTCCAAAACCGGATTGCCGATCCCCCACCTTCTTCTTCCTGCTGTACAAACGCAGCAATGGCGAAACCGGCTTCCTCTAATCACAGCCGGGTATCACGAGATGGACTCTCTGGCGGTACGCCATGATTGGAGAAAGCCGGTTTTGTCATTTCTGACGTCAGTACAGAGGAACTGAGGCTGGAATCGGCGAGAGTAAAAGGTAAGTATTTCTACAAATTTGGTGCAATGTAAACTTTCATCAATGAAAGTGCCCCTGTTTTTAAAAGTATTTTTAAAAACCGGGCACTCATTGTTGAAAATTTACCTTCACTTTAAATATTATGGAGCTAAGGTTGAATAACCATGAAATGATACTGTGTAAGCTAGCAATAATAACAATTTTTGGTTACATTTTCTATGTATTTTTGAGTAAGATTTTTAATATGTGTAATTAGCATTTCTTTCATGTAATTAGCAAGAGTCCATGAGCTAGTGACGTATGGGATATACATTCCTACCAGGAGGGGCAAAGTTTCCCAAACCTCAAAATGCCTATAAATACACCCCTCACCACACCCACAATTCAGTTTTACAAACTTTGCCTCCTATGGAGGTGGTGAAGTAAGTTTGTGCTAGATTCTACGTTGATATGCGCTCCGCAGCAAGTTGGAGCCCGGTTTTCCTCTCAGCGTGCAGTGAATGTCAGAGGGATGTGAGGAGAGTATTGCCTATTTGAATGCAGTGATCTCCTTCTACGGGGTCTATTTCATAGGTTCTCTGTTATCGGTCGTAGAGATTCATCTCTTACCTCCCTTTTCAGATCGACGATATACTCTTATTTATATACCATTACCTCTGCTGATTTTCGTTTCAGTACTGGTTTGGCTTTCTACAAACGTGGGGTAAGTAAATCTTATTTTCTGTGACACTCTAAGCTATGGTTGGGCACTTTATTTATAAAGTTCTAAATATATGTATTCAAACATTTATTTGCCTTGACTCAGAATGTTAACATTCCTTATTTTCAGACAGTCAGTTTCATATTTGGGATAATGCGTTTGAATCAATAATTTTTTCTTACCTTAAAAATTTGACTTTTTTTCCCTGTGGGCTGTTAGGCTCGCGGGGGCTGAAAATGCTTCATTTTATTGCGTCATTGTTGGCGCAGACTTTTTTGGCGCAAAATATCTTTTCTGTTTCCGGCGTCATACGTGTCGCCGGAAGTTGCGTCATTTTTTGACGTCCTTTTGCGCCAAAAAATGTCGGCGTTCCGGATGTGGCATCATTTTTGGCGCCAAAAAGCATTTAGGCGCCAAACAATGTGGGCGTATTATTTGGCGCCAAAAAATATGGGCGTCGCTTTTGTCTCCACATTATTTCAGTCTGAGTTTTTCTTTGCTTCTGGTTACTAGAAGCTTGTTTATTGGCATTTTTTCCCATTCCTGAAACTGTCATTTAAGGAATTTGATCAATTTTGCTTTATATGTTGTTTTTTCTCTTACATATTGCAAGATGTCTCACGTTGCATCTGAGTCAGAAGATACTTCAGGAAAATCGCTGTCTAGTGCTGGAACTACCAAAGCTAAGTGTATCTGCTGTAAACTTTTGGTAGCTATTCCTCCGGCTGTTGTTTGTATTAATTGTCATGACAAACTTGTTAAAGCAGATAATATTTCCTTTAGTAATGTACCATTGCCTGTTGCAGTTCCCTCAACATCTAAGGTGCAGAATGTTCCTGATAACATAAGAGATTTTGTTTCTGAATCCATCAAGAAGGCTATGTCTGTTATTTCTCCTTCTAGGAAACATAAAAAATCTTTTAAAACTTCTCTCTCTACAGATGAATTTTTAAATGAACATCATCATTCTGATTCTGATGACTCTTCTGGTTCAGAGGATTCTGTCTCAGAGATTGATGCTGATAAATCTTCATATTTATTTAAAATGGAATTTATTCGTTCTTTACTTAAAGAAGTACTAATTGCTTTAGAAATAGAGGATTCTGGTCCTCTTGATACTAATTCTAAACGTTTAGATAAGGTGTTTAAATCTCCTGTGGTTATTCCAGAAGTTTTTCCTGTTCCTAATGCTATTTCTGAAGTAATTTCCAGAGAATGGGATAAATTGGGTAATTCATTTACTCCTTCTAAACGTTTTAAGCAATTATATCCTGTGCCGTCTGACAGATTAGAATTTTGGGACAAAATCCCTAAAGTTGATGGGGCTATTTCTACCCTTGCTAAACGTACTACTATTCCTACGTCAGATGGTACTTCGTTTAAAGATCCTTTAGATAGGAAAATTGAATCCTTTCTAAGAAAAGCTTATCTGTGTTCAGGTAATCTTCTTAGACCTGCTATATCTTTGGCTGATGTTGCTGCAGCTTCAACTTTTTGGTTGGAGACTTTAGCGCAACAAGTAACAGATCATGATTTTCATAATATTATTATTCTTCTTCAGCATGCTAATAATTTTATCTGTGATGCCATTTTTTATATTATCAGAGTTGATGTCAGGTTTATGTCTCTAGCTATTTTAGCTAGAAGAGCTTTATGGCTTAAAACTTGGAATGCTGATATGGCTTCTAAATCAACTCTACTTTCCATTTCTTTCCAGGGTAACAAATTATTTGGTTCTCAGTTGGATTCCATTATCTCAACTGTTACTGGTGGGAAAGGAACTTTTTTACCACAGGATAAAAAATCTAAGGGTAAAAACAGGGCTAATAATCGTTTTCGTTCCTTTCGTTTCAACAAAGAACAAAAGCCTGATCCTTCATCCTCAGGAGCAGTTTCAGTTTGGAAACCATCTCCAGTCTGGAATAAATCCAAGCCTTCTAGAAAGGCAAAGCCTGCTTCTAAGTCCACATGAAGGTGCGGCCCTCATTCCAGCTCAGCTGGTAGGGGGCAGGTTACGTTTTTTCAAAGAAATTTGGATCAATTCTGTTCACAATCTTTGGATTCAGAACATTGTTTCAGAAGGGTACAGAATTGGTTTCAAGATGAGACCTCCTGCAAAGAGATTTTTTCTTTCCCGTGTCCCAGTAAATCCAGTGAAAGCTCAAGCATTTCTGAATTGTGTTTCAGATCTAGAGTTGGCTGGAGTAATTATGCCAGTTCCAGTTCTGGAACAGGGGATGGGGTTTTATTCAAATCTCTTCATTGTACCAAAGAAGGAGAATTCCTTCAGACCAGTTCTGGATCTAAAAATATTGAATCGTTATGTAAGGATACCAACGTTCAAAATGGTAACTGTAAGGACTATCTTGCCTTTTGTTCAGCAAGGGCATTATATGTCCACAATAGATTTACAGGATGCTTATCTGCATATTCCGATTCATCCAGATCATTATCAGTTCCTGAGATTCTCTTTTCTGGACAAGCATTACCAGTTTGTGGCTCTGCCGTTTGGCCTAGCTACAGCTCCAAGAATTTTTACAAAAGTTCTCGGTGCCCTTCTGTCTGTAATCAGAGAACAGGGTATTGTGGTATTTCCTTATTTGGACGATATCTTGGTACTTGCTCAGTCTTTACATTTAGCAGAATCTCATACGAATCGACTTGTGTTGTTTCTTCAAGATCATGGTTGGAGGATCAATTTACCAAAAAGTTCATTGATTCCTCAGACAAGGGTATCTTTTCTGGGTTTCCAGATAGATTCAGTGTCCATGACTCTGTCTTTAACAGACAAGAGACGTCTAAAATTGATTTCAGCTTGTCGAAACCTTCAGTCACAATCATTCCCTTCGGTAGCCTTATGCATGGAAATTCTAGGTCTTATGACTGCTGCATCGGACGCGATCCCCTTTGCTCGTTTTCACATGCGACCTCTTCAGCTCTGTATGCTGAATCAATGGTGCAGGGATTACACAAAGATATCTCAATTAAGATCTTTAAAACCTATTGTACGACACTCTCTAACGTGGTGGACAGATCACCATCGTTTAATTCAGGGGGCTTCTTTTGTGCTTCCGACCTGGACTGTAATTTCAACAGATGCAAGTCTCACAGGTTGGGGAGCTGTGTGGGGATCTCTGACGGCACAAGGAGTTTGGGAATCTCAGGAGGTGAGATTACCGATCAATATGTTGGAACTCCGTGCAATTTTCAGAGCTCTTCAGTCTTGGCCTCTTCTGAAGAGAGAATCGTTCATTTGTTTTCAGACAGACAATGTCACAACTGTGGCATACATCAATCATCAAGGAGGGACTCACAGTCCTCTGGCTATGAAAGAAGTATCTCGAATTCTGGTTTGGGCGGAATCCAGCTCCTGTCTAATATCTGCGGTTCATATCCCAGGTATAGACAATTGGGAAGCGGATTATCTCAGTCGCCAAACGTTACATCCAGGCGAATGGTCTCTTCACCCAGAGGTATTTCTTCAGATTGTTCAGATGTGGGGACTTCCAGAAATAGATCTGATGGCCTCTCATCTAAACAAGAAACTTCCCAGGTATCTGTCCAGATCCCGGGATCCTCAAGCGGAAGCAGTGGATGCATTGTCACTTCCTTGGAAGTATCATCCTGCCTATATCTTTCCGCCTCTAGTTCTTCTTCCAAGAGTAATCTCCAAGATTCTGAAGGAATGCTCGTTTGTTCTGCTGGTAGCTCCGGCATGGCCTCACAGGTTTTGGTATGCGGATCTTGTCCGGATGTCTTTCTCATCATTTTTCTTGGCATTCTTTTAGAATTCCAAGAATTTTACAGTTTCTTCAGGATGGTTTAGATAAAGGTTTGTCCGCAAGTTCCTTGAAAGGACAAATCTCTGCTCTTTCTGTTCTTTTTCACAGAAAGATTGCTAATCTTCCTGATATTCATTGTTTTGTACAAGCTTTAGTTCGTATAAAGCCTGTCATTAAGTCAATTTCTCCTCCTTGGAGTTTGAATTTGGTTCTAGGGGCTCTTCAAGCTCCTCCGTTTGAACCTATGCATTCATTGGACATTAAATTACTTTCTTGGAAAGTTTTGTTCCTTTTGGCAATCTCTTCTGCCAGAAGAGTTTCTGAATTATCTGCTCTTTCTTGTGAGTCTCCTTTTCTGATTTTTCATCAGGATAAGGCAGTGTTGCGAACTTCTTTTGAATTTTTACCTAAAGTTGTGAATTCCAACAACATTAGTAGAGAAATTGTGGTTCCTTCATTATGTCCTAATCCTAAGAATTCTAAGGAGAAATCGTTACATTCTTTGGATGTTGTTAGAGCTTTGAAATATTATGTTGAAGCTTCTAAGTCTTTCCGAAAGACTTCTAGTTTATTTGTTATCTTTTCCGGTTCTAGAAAAGGCCAGAAAGCTTCTGCCATTTCTTTGGCATCTTGGTTGAAATCTTTAATTCATCTTGCCTATGTTGAGTCGGGTAAAACTCTGCCTCAAAGGATTACAGCTCATTCTACTAGGTCAGTTTCTACTTCCTGGGCGTTTAGGAATGAAGCTTCGATTGATCAGATTTGCAAAGCAGCAACTTGGTCCTCTTTGCATACTTTTACTAAATTCTACCATTTTGATGTATTTTCTTCTTCTGAAGCAGTTTTTGGTAGAAAAGTACTTCAGGCAGCGGTTTCAGTTTGAATCTTCTGCTTATGTTTTTCATTAAACTTTATTTTGGGTGTGGATTATTTTCAGCAGGAATTGGCTGTCTTTATTTTATCCCTCCCTCTCTAGTGACTCTTGCGTGGAAAGATCCACATCTTGGGTAATCATTATCCCATACGTCACTACCTCATGGACTCTTGCTAATTACATGAAAGAAAACATAATTTATGTAAGAACTTACCTGATAAATTCATTTCTTTCATATTAGCAAGAGTCCATGAGGCCCACCCTTTTTTGTGGTGGTTATGATTTTTGTATAAAGCACAATTATTCCAATTCCTTATTTTATATGCTTTCGCACTTTTTTATCACCCCACTTCTTGGCTATTCATTAAACTGAATTGTGGGTGTGGTGAGGGGTGTATTTATAGGCATTTTGAGGTTTGGGAAACTTTGCCCCTCCTGGTAGGAATGTATATCCCATACGTCACTAGCTCATGGACTCTTGCTAATATGAAAGAAATTAATTTATCAGGTAAGTTCTTACATAAATTATGTTTTTTTGTCAGTAGATGGCAGCAGAGCTACATTGTTTGGTGGTTGGCACAAAACTGAATCCTTTTAAAAGTGTTTATAATAGGATACAATGTAACTAGCATGATTAAGAGTGAATACACTCAAACGTTGCTATTTTTATGTCTGTACCTTAACAGAAAATAAAGTGAGTTGAGGAAATGCAGTGCTGGGGACATCCATTTATTTTGCTATATTGTGACTGGGGGAATTTGGCAGAATCCCCGTCTTCATGTGCACTAACTCCCGGTGTTGCTGTTTGAAGTTACTATACACTAATGTATCTAAAAGGTAGGGCCATTCCACTCGATCAAAAGCCTTTTCCGCATCAAGGGATAAAAGAAAGGATTCTGATTTTTCATCCTCTGAGGTGGTGTTCCCCCTTTCCCAATAATGATTTATAACCTGAGTACTCGTCTGAGATTTGTTACCAAGGTACGTTTATACATAAAGAGAGAGTAAGATGGTTTTTAAACGATTTGCTAAAATTTTTGTGTATTCTTTATAATCTGCATTGAGGAGTAAAATTGGGCGGTAAGACTCTGGAAATGAGTGGTCCTTACCTGGCTTGGGGATTAAAGTTATATGTGCAGAGGAAAAAGTATTGGAAGGAAGATCATTTTCCCGAAGAAGGCCATCGTAAAGCTTACTTAGTATAGGTGACACCTGGGGCAACAACATTCGATAGAACTCTATCGGTAGACCATCGGGACCTGCTGCTTTACCTAATGCTAGTGATTTTATTGTGGACTGAATCTCATCTAACGAAATGGGTTCATTGAGAGAGTCTAAGTGGTCCTTACTTAGTTGATGCAGTGTTATTGTACTCCAAAACTGTTCCAAGGTCTCCGCAGCTGCTTCGGGTTGTTTCGCTTATAGATTTTTAAAGTATGATGCAAAACATTGCGCCACCTTTGTCGTTGTTTTGTATGTAGTGCCCTTATATTGTAAAGCTGCTACCTCCCGCCGTGTCTCTTTTCTGTTCACTAGAGAGGCTAATAGCCTACCTGATCTATTCCCAAATCTGTGGAATTTACTCGCAGTTTTTAAGAGTCCAGATGCTGCTTTAACCCCTTAATGACCACAGCACTTTTCCATTTTCTGTCCGTTTGGGACCAAGGCTATTTTTACATTTTTGAGGTGTTTGTGTTTAGCTGTAATTTTCCTCTTACTCATTTACTGTACCCACACATATTATATACCGTTTTTCTCGCCATTAAATGGACTTTCTAAAGATACCATTATTTTCATCATATCTTATAATTTACTATAATTTTTTTTATAATCTATGGGGAAAATGGGAAAAAAAACACTTTTTCTAACTTTGACCCCCAAAATCTGTTGCATATCTACAAGCACCAAAAAACACCCATGCTAAATAGTTTCTAAATTTTGTCCTGAGTTTAGAAATACCCAATGTTTACATGTTCTTTGCTTTTTTTGTAAGTTATAGGGCCATAAATACAAGTAGCACTTTGCTATTTACAAACCATTTTTTTTTTCTCAAAGTTAGCGCTAGTTACATTAGAACACTGATATCTTTCAGGAATCTCTGAATATCTATTGACATGTACATATTTTTTTTTTAGTAGACAACCCAAAGTATTGATCTAGGCCCATTTTGGTATATTTCATGCCACCATTTCACCGCCAAATGCGATCAAATACAAAAAATCGTTCACTTTTTCACAAATTTTTTCACAAACGTTTGGTTTCTAACTTAAATTATTTACAAACAGCTTGTGCAATTATGGCATAAATGGTTGTAAATTCTTCTCTGGGATCCCCTTTGTTCAGAAATAGCAGACATATATGACTTTGGCGTTGCTTTTTGGTAATTAGAAGGCCGCTAAATGCCACTGCGCACCACACATGTATTATGCCCAGCAGTGAAGGGGTTAATTAGGGAGCATGTAGGGAGCTTTTTGGGGTAGTTTTAGCTTTAGTGTAGTGTAGTAGACAACCCCAAGTATTGATCTAGGCCAATTTTGGTATATTTCATGCCACCATTTCACCGCCAAATGCGATCAAATTAAAAAAAACTTTACATTTTTCTCAATTTTAGGTTTCTCACTGAAATCAGCTTGTGCAATTATGGCACAAATACTTGTAAATGCTTCTCTGGGATCCCCTTTGTTCATAAATAGCAGACATATATGACTTTGGCTTTGCTTTTTGGTAATTAGAAGGCCGCTAAATGCCGCTGCGCACCACACGTATATTATGCCCAGCAGTGCAGGGGTTAATTAGGGAGCTTGTACGGTTAATTTTAGCTTTAGTTGCGTGTAGTAGACAACCCAAAGTATTGATCTAGGCCCATTTTGGTATATTTCATGCCACCATTTCACCGCCAAATGCGATCAAATAAAAAAAAGTTCCCTTTTTCAAAAACTTTTTCACAAAATTTAAGTTTCTCACTGAAATTATTTACAAACAGCTTGTGCAATTATGGCACAAATGGTTGTAAATGCTTCTCTGGGATCCCCTTTGTTCATAAATAGCAGACATACATGGCTTTGCTTTTTGGTAATTAGAAGGCCGCTAATATATAAGTATCCCAGAATAGTTGTTTTTGCCCTTGTATCTCAGGATACGTGTGGAGTTGGCGTCCCTGGTGTTTCACCTGCACATAGGTCTCTCCAAGACTTCCACAGCAGTTGGCATGCTAAAAAAGTCGGCACACCTGTCTATGGCAGAAAAAGAAGGTCGAGGAGCTTACCCTCACCTAAAAACTACTGTCAGGCTCTCAGGAAGTTAAGCTAGCCGCACAAACTCACTGGCTAGAGCCAACAGAGGTACAAACAGAGGAAGTCCCAGATCTTTAAGCAAGGATAAGTAACAGCAAACATCATACTCCTAGGACCCCCGGAAGCTGGGTAAATAGTTGAGGCAGCGGATCCCATCCCTTCTTACTACCTACAACACCGGAATAGGAGAAGTCGCAGATCGAATGGTATACACCTGCTGGTAAATATTTATCCTGCCTGGCGGTCAGCTACTGTGCACTAACCTCCCAGAACCCCAGTGACCAGCAAAGAGACCGTGTACTTGGAGATACGACGCTCTCTGTCCTGGGGTAGGAGGGATCTTCCCCATCGAGGATTGCTGGAGCGGTCGGGCTCTTGAGAAGGCAGATGGGATATCTATAAGGGAAAGCACCATTAAGCTGCTGATGGAGACAGAACGGCGGCTGTGAATACAGCAATCCTGCAACAAAGATAAGTACTATCTAAATCATATTCCCGGGTGGGTGCCTGGAAAATTAAATATTGTGATATGCTTATCAAAATTGGACACCTGATATACCACCTAAGGGATTAAAAGGGGCATAATCTAAAAAGAGTACTTTGACCTGAGTTAATATCTGCCCTTTAAAGTTTATCTGTGTTCACCCAGATCAATTATATTTGAGCCATTATAAAGAAGAAATGGACTGTTTGATCAGAATTATTATCGGGCTGGATATACCTCTTGAAGAGTGGTACTTAAGGCACTAACCAGAAACAGGAATTACCCTATTGTCTAGAGTCTTGCTATTCCCTACAAAAACCTACATATTGCTAGCGCCATCATTTGAGTAAAGACTAGCTCAAAGTTGCATCTCCCAAGGAAAAGCTGGGTTTTAATTGCATCATAACTACAGCTTGAATTGATCTATCTCATTGTATATATAATGATTTGTGGCTATCTATGAATAATTATTTGTTCCTAGACCAGGACAAAAGACAGTATATCAGACTACACAGAGTTTGACCATATCTGGTGATTACCACTGTTTGCACTGCCTTAAGGGTATTACTCTGCTGATTATTATTTATTACATGCTGATGTTGTAAGTATTAATGAATGCCCTGCAGTAGAATTTAACTATAGGTTTAGGTACCTTGAATAAGTTAAGAGAGTCAAGGCTCTTTTTTTCTTTTTTTTGTCCTGTGTTCTACATGTAAGGGGAAAAGGCAATAGAATAGATTAAAAAAACGTTTGCCGGCTTTTAGATTTTATTCAATTTAACGGTCATTATCTGTCACTATTGACTATTATGTACCACGGAGTTGTGAAGTATTTAGTACAGTCTAAGTGCCTCCTAGACTGATAGTTAAGCTCGATGTGAACCAGTATACTTTATATATTTTAATCTCATTAGAGCTTCAGATCTACTATTAGTATACTTAGCCATATTGTCATAGTGTTTGCATCCATCAATATTGCAAGAAGGTATATAGACGGTGGGATGTTTGTATAGTCATTAAGAAAATGACAAAAGAGCTCTTTTGTATCATCTTAAATACATGTTAAAACTAATGTATAGACTATGATATGAACCAAATTCATAAGATGTTTTGGCAAGCAGTTTTTTCTGAGGCTATCGCTAACTCTTTTTATATACAAAAGACAAATTGGTACAAGGAGTAGTAAATATAGCACTAGAATCTGGGCAAGATAGGTTAACATATCAGCAAGAATATACCAACCCCAATGTAATTTTGCACAATATTTTCTAAACTTCTACACTTTTTTTCACAAAGGTTTTTTCAGAATATACTGTAGATAGCAATTTCAATTTGCCTTCACAGCTGCACTTTTTTTTACACCTCCATCTAATATAAGATTTAGTGTTGTATAATTACAGCTCTAGAAACCTTCTCTAACTTGATCACTATTGCTAACCACCTCTTTTTGTGGTAGTATACATTGTTAACACCTTTATACACTTATCTACACAAGCTCACTTTTTTATGAATAAGTTCTTGGGGATTGGTAAAATTGACCCATCCATAATGCCCCTAAAAGTGAAAGATAGAAAGGTGAGGACCAGTATCGGTAGTTCAGACTCATGTTCTGTGGGCCATATATATATATCTTATGCACTTATTGACACTAATAACTTGATGAAACAAATCTCAGAGATTTTTCTGCCACAATTCGAGGGTATCAAATTAACAATGCTAACAAGTGAGCTTAAACTGATTTCAAACAGAATAGCAGAAATGGAAAATAGAATCTCCGATCTAGATGATGTACAAAACTCCCAACAAACCACACTTAATGCACAGACTAAAATTATAGAAACTGTACAATCCCGTCTAGATGATCTAGAGGATAGGTCTCGGAGAAACAACCTTAAAATAGTGGGATTACCAGAGACACCGGAATTTACTGACCTTATGAATTTCGTAACACATACTTCACCACAAATTTTAGACATGCCCCCAACAATTTTTACGATCTTAGTAGAAAGAGTACATAGGTTAGGAACTAATACTAAAAATGACACCACTACAAAGTCAAAAAGACCACTTTTAATTAAAATTCCAGGATAAACAAAAAATATTACAAAACTACAGGAAAAAAGATGTGGTTGAAATAAATAAAAACTGCATCTTATTGTTCCAGGATTTCTCGTCAGAGACCCTAAATAAGCGGAAAGTAATGACTCCCTGGTGCAGAAAGTTGATCAATGCAGGCCTCCAAGCCACTATGATCTACCCTGCTAAAACTAAAATATTTAAAGATCATAATACTATCCTGCTAAACAGGGTAGAGGAAGTGAAGCAGTTTATGAAAGATTATAAACTATAGTAGAAAGTTACACAGAACCCTTTATAGTACTTTAAAAATAGATTGCTATGTATCTGTTATGTACCTCTGTGTCGTTTTTCTCCCCCAAGTTTCTATGTGCCTCCATTTTGTTCAGACAAGAGATAGATGAGAAATTATATTGAATCTCTCTCTTGGAATATGGGTGGCTTCACATCCCCAGCCAAGAGAGAGAACATTTTTTACCATCTTAAAAGCTATAAATCTGATGTGGTTTTTTTACTGAGTCTCCAAGATGCTGAGAAACTAAGAATAGGCTGGGTTGGTGAGGTAATAGCGGTACCCTCAATAAATAGGAAATGGGGGACCGACTTCCGGTGGGCGACTCACCAAGATCTGCTCTGCATAAGATTGCTAACTACAAGATAAATTGTGGCCGAATCTTAAGCCATCCAGTCCTCCCTTGGCAACAGGTGTGCACGGGAAACCTCCAGGATCAAGAATTTCCAAATCTTGGCCACCGAGAAGTCGTTTAACGCCAGTCAATCAATTGGGCTTTTCAGCAGAGTCATGCGCTCAATTAAACAAAATGGACAACATTATTTCTTCCCTTAATGAAGTCTTCACACCACTGTTCAATTCCCTAACTGCAGCTATGGGGGAACTTCTCCTCGAAGCACAAGCGCTGCGTGCAACAAATCACTTTGGAGTCCTCCCTATCAACCTGGCAGCACTTCCAGAAAACTCACTGTCATGGCAGGACACAGATAAGGCTTCACTAGTACCGGACTGTTTGGATCCTGGCGTGGAGCCTCCAAAGAAAGTACTATGTCTAACGTTTGCAGCTAAGTTACCAGCACCAAGATCTCATGCGCCACTGATCATGACAAAGGATATGGAGATTGCAACCCTCTCGCAAGGTGGAATATTCTCAAGTCAGCCCTATGGAGGATGACTATACCTCAAGATTTTCAAGATGCCGGAAAGACATAAGGCACAACTACTCTACTAAATTCACTGCGCATTTTCTTCAACTCTGTACTTGCACCATCTGTGTCCCGCTTAATCTTGACAACACGATCGGACTCTGCTCTGACCTTGTCTGCTTTGGTTTGGGAGGCGAGTTTGGTAAACAGAAGTGGTGTGGGATGACTGTATTCACAAACATGATATAAGCTAGCTCAAAGAAGACGTATCTCTGCTCGAGTAAGCTGTGTTTTTTCTTGTTTTTTTCTGACATTAAAACTTCCATAAGACGCTAGCCTTTATATATCTATATTTTATTTTTCACAATTGCAAGTGTATTTTCACTGCAGTATCTAAGAATTTACTGTTTTCTGCCTTTATTGTGTATATACTCATCTATGATAGCTTAACATTGCCCCATCATATATACTTTTGTTCTAGATTATTGATTATACTGCATCTTGAGCACCCCCTTCAGTGATTAGGTTTTTACAGTATATATATCTATATTTATTTGACAACGGGAACTCTTTGGCAGATAGTCAACAGGAGGAAGGTGCTAAAGCCCTACATTGTTATAAGATTCGGCAGAGACTAGAGGCAGATCTATGAACACAGTCCTGGTTACACTCTTCAGGAAGTTCAGGGACATATATGGCTACCTTTCTTAATGCAACCAGATATAACTCTGTTACCAATTATCATGCTGCGTTTGTTTTAATATCAGTATAGTATAATTATAGTTTATAATATATACGCTTGGTTTGCAGTTTGCTATACTGACTCCACCTCCCACATGACTTATGTATTTACTCGGCATATCAATTTGTAGATAGCTTTTTGCAAGCTTTGCTCCCAGACACATGTTTATAGAGTTTTAATTCTTGAAAGCACTGTTAAATTTCGTTCTCCTACTTAATTTTGCATGACCGGCTAAAGTCTCCTAGGAACACACAAATAGCCTATATCTATCTCTTACTGTAATACATCCTGTCTACCTACTTCTTCTGAGCAGGAGGGAGGGAGGGAAGAGAGAACCAAAAGGGAGAAACAAAACCATAGCATGATATTCCCTAAGATATGTGGGTCTGACTTACATAATCATTTATATTACTATCCTAAGGTTGTGCTGGCTATTCAAATGGAATTCTATGTAAAAACGGACACCTTTCCTTGCACAGAGTGCTAAGTTGCTCAATAGCAACAATCTTGTTACGACTCTAGCCCTGATGTCTGTCTGCTCCTAGGTTTACTTTGTAATATCTGCAGTGTTTAATACTGATGCTATAGTTCTAGCTATAACCCTTAGTTAAGTGTTTATCCCTGCATTCACTTCAATCTGGATTTGGAACCTGAAGCCTGCTTCTTTTACTTTTAGGTAGAAGGGAATAGGTTGAACGCATCCATTTCTTTTTTAAGATACGATGAGTCCACGGAATTCATCCTTACTTGTGGGATATTGCCTCCTGGTCAGCAGGAGGAGGCAAAGAGCACCACAGCAGAGCTGTATATATATATAGCTCCTCCCTTCCCTCCCACTCCAGTCATTCTCTTTGCCTGTGTTAGTGATAGGAAGAGGTAAAGTGAGGTGTTAGTTTAGATTCTTCAATCAAGAGTTTTTTATTTTTAAAATAGTGCCAGTGAGTACTATTTTATTGCAGGGTGTAGCCGTATTCCTTGTTAGCCTCTGGAGTAGAGCAACAGGTGGCTTTAAAGCATTGGGAACTGGTGGGATTAAATTCTCACTGCGCCTCCCATACTGTGTGCTGCCCTTTCTGATGATGGTTTTAGCAAATATTATCTAAGACCCTGTATGTCTCCACACAACTGCAGGAGGGAGTGAAGACCTCTTTGATCCTGTGGGACCGTTCATGCTGTCGTTCAGCATTAAGGTATGTGCAGCATTATTTTATGTGACAGTACTAACTCAGATTCAGCTGTATCCTTTATTCATCTGCCTTCCCTGTGTGCTTTGTTGTTGCAGGGTTGGATGCATTACACTATGGCAATCAATTATAGTTGATTTTGGCATCATAAAGTTTTTTTGCACCTCAGGGCTTCTCTTTTTTATAACGAGGGAAGATGCGGTGGGGGAAGGTCAGGACAAGGGGTGCTAGGAAAAGGAGATTACACTCTTTTTTTCTTATTGAGCGCATAACAGCTGTGGATTTGACACTGGGGACCCTGGTTACGGAGTTATATAAATTCAGACTCCGGTGTGGGGGTATTTGTTTATATTGGCCAGATAGTGGGGACATAAGTGTGTGTGTTCTTTGTTTTCATGCCGTAACTTTTTCTGCATTTTCACAGGAAGTGCTAGTATGTTTTTCACGCCCACGGTGGGCGGGGTTATCTTCGCCCACTCCGGGTAAAAAAGCCACGCAGAGTTTAGACCGAGTGGTTTGGCAGTGGTCGGACATCCGGATCAGTGCTGTTGCTGGAATTTCTAAGACCGCTTGATTAGGCATGACTAAGGGGTTAAATCCCCGAAACGTTGCTGTAACACATTATTCCAAATAAAGACTTATAATATTTTTAAGTGCTGGTGACTCAGTCATTTATACGTTTTGGGAGTATTGCAGTCATACTCTGTCACACGAGCACTTGGTAATAACAGCAGTGCTGATACCCCTATTGCATGGAGGATGATTAGGCATTGAAGCAGGTGGTCTTAGGCAGTGGAAAACTCGGCAGACAGTGGTCAGGAATAACGTGGGGCAGGTAGGCGCCTCAGCAGAGCTGTTGAGGCGACAGAGGTGTGCTATTTTTTTAGATAAGTTAACGGCTATTATGTTAATTAGACTAAAGTGAATATTGGTTTTCATTTGTTTTATCTTTTCTGTTATGTTTTGTGTTAGAACTAAGAGATAGAGTATGAGTATTGTTGATTTGCAATTTAAAGCCACAGTTACACGTTATTTTCTGAAAATTTCGACAGCAGTCAGATTAGGCTGTTTTTATATATTTTCTTTTTTGCAACCCACAACCAATTTTGTTTTGCTTACGTTTGTTCACATGGAAGATCTTCAGAATGTTACATGTTCCATGTGTTTGAATGCCAATGTGGAACCTCCTGCATTGAGAGGGCATTACAGTTTAGAGAGCAAATTTTCTTTGATAAAAATTTGGCAAAAGCGGATGCTTCTCAGGGTTCTACTGATGAGATACAGAGTATGCCGCAATTTTCTCCTCAAGCGTCACAACCCTTAACGCCTGCCCAGGCGCAGCCTAGTACCTCTGCAGCTTCTGCTGCGATTACACTTCAGGACATAGCTGCTGTTATGTCATCTACTCTTTCAGATGCGTTATCTTTCTTCCCTGTATTTCAAGGCAAGCACAGAATGAAGAACACCCAGGTGGTTAATTTAGATTCTGATGCTTTAATGACAATCTCGAATGTACCCTCCCAGGGCTCTGAATTGGAGGGTATGGAGGTCCTATCCGAAGGCGAACTTTCTGACTCAGGAAGTGTCTTGCCACCGACAGATTCTGAAGTGGTTTCCTTCAGGTTTAAACTGGTACACCTCCGCCTGTTAAGAGAGGTTTTGGTGACTCTGGATGACTGCGATTCAATTGTTCCTCCAGAAAAATTGAGTAAGTTGGACAGATATCTAGAAGTCCCTTCTTATTCTGATGTTTTTCAAGTTCCTAAGAGAACTTCTGAAATTATTGCTAAAGAATGGGAGAGACCAGGTATTCCATTCTCTCCTCCTGTTTTCAAGAAGATGTTCCCTATAGCGGACGCTATTAGGGATTCTTGGCAAAAGGTCCCTAAGGTGGAAGGAGCTATCTCCACCTTAGCTAAACGAACTACTATTCCTATCGAGGATAGTTGTGCTTTCAATGACCCTATGGATAAGAAATTAGAGGGTCTTCTTAAGAAGATCTATGTTCATCAGGGGTTGCTATTGAAACCAGCGGCCTGCATTGTTATGGTTACAAGTGTGGCTGCGTATTGGTTTGATGCTCTGGAAGAGTCTCTTAAAACTGAGACTTCTTTGGAAGAGATACAGGATAGAATTAAAGCTCTTAAATTAGCAAATTCATTTATTACGGATGCTTCACTGCAGATTACCAATTTGGCGGCTAAGAGTTCGGGGTTTTCTATCTTAGCACGCAGAGCTTTATGGTTGAAATCTTGTTCTGCGGATGTGTCATCCAAGTCTAAGCTTCTGGCTATTCCTTACAAGGGGAAGACTCTAGTCGGTCATGACTTGAAGAAAATTATTTCTGACATCACGGGAGGCAAGGGTCATTCCCTCCCTTAGGATAAAAAATCCAGACAGAGAGGTCGAAATCCAGACAGAGAGGAACTTCAATTGAATTCCCTCTTCCTCTAAACAGGAAGGGAACTATTCTCAAGCCAAGTCTACCTGGAGACCCAACCAGTCTTGGAACAAGGGTAAACAATCCAAGAAGCCTGCGGCTGCTCCCAAGTCAGCATGAAGGGCTGGCCCCCGATCCGGGACCGGATCTAGTAGGGGGCAGACTGTCTTTCTTCATCCAGGCTTGGATGAGAGATGTTCAGGATCCTTGGGCATTAGAGATAGTGTCTCAGGGGTACAAGCTGGAATTCAGAAATTCTTCCCACAGAGGAAGGTTTCTTCTTTCTCGATTGTCTGTAGACCAGATAAAAAGAGAGGCGTTCGGTCTTTAGAGGGGGCGGAGATAGCCGCCAAAGCATCTAGACGTTCATAGCTGGAGCTCCTGGCCTGAGTGGGGCTTTTGGGGGTTCTTTTGACCAGCTAACCCATAATAAGTGCTGGATGGTCTCTACATCCTTCCCCAGGAGCCTGCCGTGAAGATCTGCAAAATTCTTGGAGCTTCCCTCATAGCCTACTGACAGAGTAACTTACTACGGCCTAACTAGGAGGCAGCGCAACATGGAGGACTCCCGCGCAACTATCTTAGCCCTCTTTGAGGAGTATGAGCGCTATATCCTCAGCAGATTTGACCGGCTTATTTCGATCGCGGCATGCTGGGCTGAAAAGGAAGTAAGTGTGGAGCCAAATGGAGGAGCGATTGAGGATCCGGGGAAGCGCATGATTGGTGATCAGGGGCCTACTGTCCGATACTCTATACCGGAGACAGCCTACCCTCCAGAGAATGCTCCAGCTTCCGGGAGCATCGGCTGCCCTCTTTACCTATGTGCTCCGGGAACTGTGGCAGATGATCGGGAGCTAACTGAGACCTCATTGTATTTGCAGGAGGGCATAGTGCTGGGAAAGGCTGAGGCTGGGGCCCTTGCGATGATTGGAGAAGGAGCCATGGCGCAGTCTGCACACAAAATCACAACTTCTGAGGCGCACTACCCTGCCAGATGGGCATTCTTGTTGCATGGGCTGGGATCGCAGTGGAGCTGTTCTATCATCCACATTCTTGTGCGGTCTCATCGGGGACCGGGAGAGTCTGGCCGCGCCACTTTAAAAGTAGGAGTTGGGTGACATATTTGCAGGGGCAGCAAATGCCAAATGCTTTAGCTTGCAGCAACACTCTTACCTGCTTCTAGCTATAACTCTTTACACCAGCGCTTATGAGGATTCCTATCTGAGTATGTGTAGATCCCAACTATTTATTGAATATATCTTTACTGACTGGTGAATAGATTTGCTATCCAAATAGAAATTGTATATGTGCAAAAGGGATGGACTAATTATGCTAGTGCATCTTTGCAAACCTGACCTGCTACACTAGGCTGCCTGGACATAATATGGGCGTGCTTTGCTGTAAGAGAGGTTTGTCTCGCTACTTGGGGTCCAGCACAAATTACAACAAGAGTGACATGCTCTTTAAAACTCTAGCTATATAATGCTGTTCCTTATGTTGACTTGGGTCTAACTGTTTATACCTCTTCAGCCCATTAGTTCATCACTGCTTTATTATAGCTGGTCTGTGAAAATTCTCTCTAGGGCTGCATAGCCCTCTATCACCTAATTCTTAGTGTTTGATATCCATAATCCTGAGGATGGGGCAGTTGTTCTGTTTGTTCTGTTATTTATTTGTTCAATCTATCAATTGTTCTTTATCATATCCTATTGTTCAGAGTTATGTCTAAGAATGATTTAAAAATGTTTTCTATCCTATATAAGCTAATATGTTGGGCTTCTGCTGAGATTCAGTTGCTATCTCCTCTATATTCTATTGTCTGAGGTGTAATTTGATTGTTAGTAACTCATATGTTAACAAGTGTCCCCATGCTAAATGGCCTGACTTACAGTATGAGCCTATTAGTAAGGTAGTACAAGTAGATGCTGAATATATCTGCACAGAACAACCAATATATGTCAATAGCTTATCCCAGCATTAAGGTAGACTGAGCATTGCTAAGCATGGCCTGTTGGTTTTATATCTTATCATACTGTCTGCAAGGCGTAGGAAGACGAGGGATATCACTGTAGTAAGAGTGTAAGGTCTACTGGACAGGATAATAATTGAGCTAGTATATGGGTGAAGTAGTATAGGATCAAAAGGGAAATTAGAATTATCCAACCACTGGCTTAGAGGAAGTGCCTCTGTTATTAGAGCCTAGCTTTCTTAGGGGTACTAGTAAAAATATGCCTTAGAATAAGACAACTTGAGTACATCTGGATACCTTTTAAACCGTGTATACGGTGCTGTCTTATCAACGAGACAATGTCATAGTAGTCTTGAACCCTTAGAATGCTTTACTATGAATAATTATATATAGCTCATTGCTAGGCCATATAAGGGGAACAATGTATATATGTCAGTGTTTATATGCCATAGTGTATTAGTTGTCCATTGCACTGATATTGAAATGCAGGACTATGTAAACAATAATGTATTACTGACAGGTAAAATGCATCTTTACTGCTTACGTTATTATGACCCAGGATGAGCAAGCCTGTAATGTTGTTTAAACAAATTTTTTGTGACTACTACTAATATGCATAAACTACATGTTATTTGAATAATGGGAGCAAACGCAGAGGATACAGGTCAGACTGGGTTTCACGTTTGATAACGGGGACTCCACTACTAGTCTTTCATTCGCCCCCCTAATTTCCCCCCCTCCCCTTCCCCCCCCCCCCCCCCACTATGGGGTAAGAGATAGACTATTTATCCTACACATTCAATTTGTTAGCAGAGTTCTGTTGCCTTTGCCCTCCCGTAGAGCCATTATCAGAGTTCGTCTATATATTAGCATAAAGCAGGCTCTCCGGGCCCTAATGTGGAAGAGCCAATTGTGCCTTTCTGTATGTGTTTCCTAGCTTTATATGAGTTATCACCGCATCCACTGTTATTAGTCCATATTCTGTTAAAAAGCTGTGAACCCCTTCCATTCTTGTACCGGTTTTCTGGACCTACCCAAGGTCCTGGTAGTGGTGTGAAGGAATAGGTTAAATATAGGCCCAAAAGTGGCCTAAAGCTTTTAAAAAAAAAAATCCTCTTATTGTTATTTAAGTACATTGGGGTCCAAAATTGGCCGCAGCCATTCCTGAGGTAAAAAAAGGGGGAGGTTGGTGTTTGCTCTCTGACCATTATGCGCGAAACCCTTTCTTTTTTTTTTTTGTTTTCCTTATATTTCAACTTTGTCGTTATATCAAAATTGTTATACTTGAGATTATCTATGTTATTGTACATCTTTGTATCAACTTAGGACTGTTGTTATACTGAGCAAACTGAATTTGCATCTGTATTGTTGGTCCCTCAATAAAAACTATATTTGTAAAAAAAAAAAAAAGAGAGGCGTTCTTACGCTGTGTAAGAGACCTCTCCTCCATGGGAGTAACTTGTCCCGTTCCAATTCAGGAACAGGGACAATGTTTTATTCAAATCTGTTTGTGGTTCCCAAAAAAGAGGGAACTTTCAGACCTATTCTAGACCTCAAGAGTCTAAACAAGTTTCTCAGAATTCCATCCTTCAAGATGGAAACTATTCGTACCATTCTTCCATTGATCCAGGAGGGTCAATTTATGACAATGGTGGATTTAAAGGATACATATCTTCATGTTCCTGTCCACAGAGATCATTTCAGTTTGTGGCTCTTCCTTTCGGATTGGCAACGGCGCCCAGAATTTTCACAAAAGTCATCATCATTTCAAATGGCAAGGTCCCATACCGACATTGTTCTTTCCTTTCTAAGGTCCCACGGGTGGAAAGTAAACCTGGAAAATAGTTCATTAGTTTCTCAGTCAAGGGTGCCCTTTCTGGGAACTGTAATAGACTCTGTTTCAATGAAGATTTTTCTGACGGAGGTCAGAAAGTTAAAGATTCTGCATACATGCCGAATCATTTGGTCCAATCCTCGTCCGTCAGTGGCTCAGTGCATGGAGGTAATCGGATTGATGGTGGCGGCAATGGACATTGTACCATTTGCGCGGTTTCATCTCAGGCCTATGCAATTGAGCATGCTAAGACAGTGGAATGGGGATTATACAGATCTGTCTCCTCTGATATATCTAGATCAGGAGACAAGGGATTCTCTTCTATGGTGGTTGTGTCAGGCTATGTAAATAACAAAGGAGATTAGGATCTCAACTGCAGACCTTGCAGACAAATGTGTAATATGTATCACCTTGAATACTGAACTATCTTTTTTATAGCCCAGGTTTTACTTAGTGACTTTTATAGAAATAATAATCAGATAGCTGCAACACTTGAATGTGAAGTTGCAACTGAGTGTTAGGATAGGTAGTTGCTTGGCAGAAGTAGATTTAAATTTAAGACAAAGTATATATATATATATATATATATATATATATATATATATATATATATATCTGCTTTGTTTGAGCCCAAGGTACTTAAAACAACCAGGCTTGACAGAACTGTACAGAGCAACGCTTGCCCTTTAATAAACTTGGTCTCTGTCCCTGCTGCTGTGCTTGCATTCAACTATGGAGAGCTGTTGTGCTGCTGCAGTTGGAGCAGTCTCCTGTGTGAGCTGTGATCAGAGCAGGCTTGTGTGGAACCAATCCGGTTATGGATGCGTGAGGGGGCGTGGCCAAGCTCCGGTGCTGCACTGACACTTTTGAAAGGCAATCTGGTGCAGAGTAAGGTCTTTGAAATGCTGTGGTTAATTTCCAGAGAGGCACGCTTCCCCAGGTAAGCAGCTTGTCACAACAAATGTCAAACTCAGAGTGCGAGTGTGTGCATTTCAGCACAGTGCAGTTAGCATTCAGTGTCCAATTATTATACCTGAGACCGGATGGAAGAGGTCAGAGCAAAAGGGTAATAGCAGGTAAAGCTTGTAGTATCCAAGCCTGCAGGAGCAGATTGTATATAAGCAAGATAGTCCCTTAGCAGCTGGTTTGCAAATGAGTGAATCAGGTATTTACCAACAAAGAGACTTCAATCCTTTGGTAATGTAACATGCAAGATTTATATATAAAGCTGGTATCCAGAGTTGTAATCCAGTAAAAGATTTGTCTAGTGACATGCAGTAGACAGGCATAGCTTCAGCTTGTGAGCAAAATAACTAAGCACCTGTTTAAGGTGCAATGATGACTTAGGGGAATAGGGGAGTAACCCAGGAGAGCAGGAAATCCAGGGTAGGAAGGAAAAGGTGGACTGGAATTCTCACAGGTTGTCACTGGATCATCTGTCTCAGGGGACATGCTTCCGCAGACCCTCATGGGTGATAGTGACAACGGATGCCAGTCTGTTAGGTTAGGGAGCAGTTTGGAACTCCCTAAGGGCTCAGGGTGTATGGACTCCGGAGGAGTCTCTTCTTTCCATCAATATCTTGGAGTTGAGAGCAATATTCAATGCTCTTCGGGCTTGGCCTCAGTTGGCTTCGGCCCAATTTATCAGATTTCAGTCGGACACCATAACGACGGTAGCTTACATCAAACTTCAGGGAGGAACAAGGAGTTCCTTAGCGATGACAGAAGTAGCCAAAATAATACAGTGGGCGGAGTCTCATTCCTGCCATCTGTCAGCGATCTACATCCCAGGGGTGGAAAACTGGGAGGCAGACTTTCTGAGCAGGCAGACTTTTCATCCGGGGGAATGGGAACTCCATCCGGAGATATTTTCCAATCTGATTCTCAGATGGGGCAGGCCGGAGTTGGATCTCATGGCATCTCTTCAGAATGCCAAGCTTCCAAGATACGGGTCCAGGTCCAGGGATCCGCAGGCGGAACTGATAGATGCTCTGGCAGTGCCTTGGTCTTTCAGCCTAGCTTATGTATTTCCTCCGTTTGCTCTTCTTCCCAGGGTGATTGCTTGAGTCAAACAGGAGAGGGCATCGGTGATCCTCATCGCTCTTGCATGGCCTCGCAGGATTTGGTATGCGGATCTGGTGGACATGTCATCTCAGCCACCGTGGAAGCTACCATTGAGGAAAGACCTTCTCATTCAAGGTCCCTTCCATCATCCAAATCTAGTTTCTCTGCAGCTGACTGCTTGGAGATTGAACGCTTAATTTTATCTAAGCGAGGGTTTTCTGATTCGGTCATAGATACCTTAATTCAGGCACGTAAGCCTGTTACTAGGAAAATTTACCATAAGATATGGCGTAAATATCTTTATTGGTGTGAATCCAAGGGCTACTCATGGAGTAGGGTTAGGATTCCTAGGATTTTGTCTTTTCTCCAAGAAGGATTGGAGAAGGGGTTATCAGCGAGTTCCTTAAAGGGACAGATTTCTGCTTTATCGATTTTATTACACAAGCGTTTGGCAAGTGTTCCAGATGTACAATATTTTTGTCAGGCTCTGACTAGAATCAGGCCTGTTTTTAGACCTATTGCTCCTCCTTGGAGTTTAAATTTAGTTCTTAGCGTTCTTCAGGGAGTTCTATTTGAACCTATGCATTCCTTAGATACCAAGTTTTTATCTTGGAAAGTGTTGTTTTTGGTGGCTATTTCTTCTGCTCGAAGAGTTTCAGAGATTTCGGCATTACAATATGATTCTCCTTATCTTATTTTTCATGCAGATAAGGTGGTGTTACGTACTAAACCTGGTTTTCTTCCTAAGGTTGTTTCAACCAAGAATCTTAATCAGGAGATTGTTCTTCCTTCTTTGTGTCCTAAATCCTTCTTCTAAGAAGGAACGTCTGTTACATAACTTAGAAGTGGTTCATGGTTTAAAGTTTTAATTACAAGCAACTAAGGATTTTCAACAAATATTTTCTTTATTTGTTGTTTTTTCAGGGAAACGTAGGGGTCAGAAAGCTAGGACTACCTCTCTTTCTTTTTGGATGAGGAGTATCATCCGTTTTGCATATGAGACTGCTGGACGGCAGCCTCCTGAACGAATTACGGCTCATTCCACTAGGGCTGTGGCTTCCTCATGGGCATTCAAAAATTATGCTTCTGCTGAGCAGATTTGCAAAGCTGCAACTTGGTCGTCTCTTCACACTTTTTTCAAATTTTACAAATTTGATACTTTTGCCTCTGCTGAGGCTGCTTTTGGGAGGAAAGTTCTTCAGGCAGTGTTGCCTTCTGTTTAGGTTCCCTGTCTTGTCCCTCCCTTTTCATCCGTGTACTATAGCTTTGTTATTGTATCCCACAAGTAAGGATGAATTCTGTGGACTCATCATATCTTAAAAAAGAAAAGAAAATTTATGCTTACCTGATAAATTTATTTATTTTTGGATACGATGAGTCCACGGCCCACCCTGTTTTTATGAGACAGGTCTTTATTTTTGTTAAACTTCAGTCACCTCTGCACCTCGGCTTTTCCTTTCTCTTCCTAACTTCGGTCGAATGACTGGAGTGGGAGGGAAGGGAGGAGCTATATATACAGCTCTGCTGTGGTGCTCTTTGCCTCCTCCTGCTGACCAGGAGGCAATATCCCACAAGTAAGGATGAATTCCGTGGACTCATCGTATTCAAAAAGAAATAAATGTATCAGGTAAGCATAAACTTTCTTTTTTAGCTAATTAGCAGTGTGGTGTATAAAACGGATGCTAGTGTCCATACTCTGACAAGGGCATATTATAAAGTTAGTATGAAGGCTGCAACTATAAATAACACTTTACCTTGTCTCCTCTGCCAGCAGATTTAAAAATGATGGACAATAACTCCTGGAAAACTTGGGGAATCTATTTCTGGTGTTTATTTTGCATTATCATGTCAAGAATATTGATCTTGTCAGATATAAACTGGAAAGGAAAGAAAACACAGGTTTTTACATTCTAATAAGAGCAGATAGTCTTTGGGGACCTCTAATGGTTATTGTAGTATTGCATCTCAATACAAAGTGAAAGTCCACTTTCTCTCTAGGGACTCACAACTGCCTTTCTCTCTTAAGGTCACAACTATCAGGCAGAAATAATTGCTTGGTACACAATTATTATTATTACTCTGCTTCATATGTTTGTTCATTTTACCTTAATGTCATTGTTTAGGTTCATCTGTATAGAGGCTCAATTCTGATTGAACCCACCCCCTATTTCATGGATTTTGCTAGTAAATTTCAGCCCCTGGTTCAGTTCATGCAATTCTACCACTTAGTAGGAAATAAATAAATGAGCTCCTTACTTTTCTTACTTATAAAGCCCTGTTGCAAGTCTTTAAGTGTGCCATCATATTATAACTTGCAAAGTTCTCCATGTTTCTGTCCTCTTTTTACTCAAAACACTCCTTTCGAATCACTGGAGTAATTCATATATCAACTCATCGGCTGAGACAACCCTATTTTGCAAAGCTGAAGTTTGTTCTGTTATACTATGTTGTTTTGTTTTTGTGTTTGTTGGTTTTTATTTGTGTTTAAATTTAATGTGAAAAATTAGGAAATCAAATGTACATATGAGAGACCCAGGTGGTTAAATTCTCTCTACGGTCCAATGAGAATGAAATGCTGCAAGTTAAATTGTATAAATGGACTATCTGACCCCCTCCTCTTTATCTTTAATGAAAAGGAGACCTTGGACTGCTGCAGTTTTAAAATACCACTGCAAAGTTAGTGGCACAATGTCTAGTGGCTTTACTATTTCTCTTACACTTCACATTGTAAACTCTTCCTTGAATATATGGATTTGTGTTTGCTGCATTTATACTTTATTCTGTATTGTGTATTTCCTCAATAAAAATAATTACAATAAATAGGAAAAGGGGGGTGGTATGTATTTTTAATAAAAAGTTAGACTTCCGATTGATATCGCAGGAGAGAGATATAGAGGGAAGATATTTGATCTTAGAAATAGAAATAAATTAATCTCGCTATACGCTTTGTAACTTATGTGCGCCCAATGAATGTCAACCAGATTTCTGGAATAGACTATTCGCCAAATTAATCAACTTAATAGATACACAACTGATGATTGGAAGAGATTTTAATAGTGTATTTGTTCCTCAATTGGATAGACTGAAAACTAATAGATCAACTAGAGCTAAAAAGAAGCTAAAATATTATCTAATTTTTTTAAAGGTCTCAAATTAAAAGATATATGGCGTATACAACACCCCGATATAAGACTTTTTACATGTGAAGCTAAAGCCCATCATACTCTTTCGAGAATAGATATGTTCTTGGTGAGTGAAGGATTATTACGACTAGAAATTAATACGGATATTCATGATATAATACTATCAGATCATGCAATTATTGCACTTTCTATCCAATTGGGGAATAAATGGGAAGATCAAGTGGGCAAGTTCTTTCCTTCATTTCTGGTGTCCAATGTCGATTTTAGAAATTGGATGACTCAAAAATGGAGGGACTATGTTTCCTTTAATAAAGAATACTTGACTAAAATTTAAATATTTTGGGAAGCAGCGAAGGCGTATCTTAGAGGGGAAATAAAAGCATATATGGTCAACAGGAAAAGAAAGTTTAGACAAAGGGAACTACAATTAATGAATCAACTTAAAAATAAATACATACGATATATAGCAAATTAGAATAGAGAGAATTGGAATAGTTACCAGAAAGCTAAAACTGAGAGATTTTCCTAGACCAGCATCAGACACAAGAGGAAATAAAAAAGAAAGCACTCTTTGGTAAGTTCTCCACAAAAACTGCTAAAATGTTAGCCAATCTTGCTAGATCTATAAAAAAAAGAACAATTATATTGGAACAATTGTACATGAGGGAAATAAATATACCTCCCCAAAGGAGATAAATATGCTTTTTTTTTTTAATTTCTTTCAAAAAATATATTCATCTACAGAAGCCAATAAAGAGGCAAAAGAAATGTTTTGGGATAACATCAAATTGCCAAAAATATCTGCAGATCAATTATCGTTATTAAATCAAGAGATTACGGTAGAAGAAACTATGCAGGCAATTAAGGAAATAGCCATGGGTAAAGCACCAGGCCCGGATCAATTACCAGCCGAATTTTATAAAATTCTCTCATATTCAGTGGCCAATACATTAACCAAACTGTTTAATTTATATTTTATAGACCAACATAAACCCACTAAAAACTTATCCGCCTCAAATATTACACTTATACTTAAGAAAGACAAGGACCCGTACCTAATGGATTCATACAGGCATCTCACTGTTAAACGACGACTATAAAATCTTAGCAAATATAATAGCTAAACGTTTAAAAAGTGCTATGGGAGACATTATACATCCAGACCAAACGGGCTTTATGCCCAGCAGAACAGCCCAAAAATATATACGAAAGGCAATGACACTAATTGAACATGCAATGGCTATGCACAGGACGGAGTCAAAACCAAAAAAAGACTTTGCACTATTAACGGTGGATGCCGAAATGGCCTTTGACTCCGTCTTGTGGGATCATCTATTTACAGTGTTAAGAAGCTTTGGCTTCTCAGGACATTTTTTCAGCTTTATACATTTAATATATCAAAACCCTGTTTCATTTCTCAGTACAAATAATTTCCTCTCGCCAGCCATACTCCTACACAAAGAAACAAGACAAGGGTTTCCATTATCCCCATTCCTATTTAATATCGTGTTAGAACCCTTAGCGGTAAAATGCTATGACAGACTAGAAGGTATAAACATAGGCAACACTAACTCCACACTGTCACTATATGTTATCTTATTTTATATAAGGAACTCGAAAAAGAACATTCCAATGTTACTAAATATCATAAGTAAGTTTGCAGGATATAAGATTAATCTCTCTAAATCAGAGATACTCTGGGTAATTAAAAATAAGGAAAGTCTTGTAGCAAACCCATTCAAAAGAACTGAAAGATATATTAAATATCTGGGAATTATTATTTCTAAAAATCCAGAAGAAAGGTATATAGCTGGTATCATACCAATGTGGCAAAAATGTTTTGCTAACCTGGCCATTAATAACTTGAATCTATTTATACAGTTACTAGATCCAACAACTAAACACATTAGAACATTTGGGGGTTTTATCTAAAGAATATAACCTAGATAAGAGATTGTTTTTTTGCTTACCTACAGTCCCGACATTTTATACATAGTCAGAAATTTAATGAAGGCAGTAGATGGACGTCGGGACCGCTTGATACAAATATTAACAGTTATCTCACTGGTAACCATGCATTAACAAATATCTATAGAATCCTAGCTATTAAAGAAGCAGATAGTAAAGTGGAGAAGCTCTATCTTTCATGGAAACGAGATATCCCAGGAATTAACTTGGTATCGTTTCAAAAAAGCTTCAGTAGAGTTACGAAGTACTCATCTAATATAGCGATAAGAGAATCACATTATAAACTCCTGAACAGAGCATATCTGTCACCAAAGAGAATTGGAAAGGGGAATCCCCAGAATATGGCCTGCTATAGATGCAATTCTCCATCAGCGGATCTATACCATATGTTTTATCTAGAATAGAAGAAAGGAAGAGAGGCGCCACATGGTGTAGTACAGACAAGATCAGCCAGCAAGAGAGAGAACACCCTGAGCCCTTAGCAGTGAAAACTCACAGAGGAAGCGGCACGACCGGAGTGACAGGCAGAGCAACACGGGTCCCTCAGAGTCACCCATATGACTCCCAGCTACAACTGGAGCATCTGACGTTGCGTACGATGATCAGCGGTATCCAATCCAGGAGTGCCGACCGACAGCAGACACCAACTGGCTCGGAGGTACAGACAGAGGGAATTGTGTGTGGCCGATTGAGGGTTGCAGCAGCTAATAGCAATACGGGCGTGATATAGCCCAAATAAAGTGATAAAACTCTTTAAATTCAAGAGTACTTGTTAATTTATCTTTGCAACCGTTAAAACACAAGACCCGAATATCATACAATTCCATTCAAATGCATGACATACAGTGATAGCAATCCATGCAATGATAGCAGAGAGCACAGATAGCAAAGGTGGTTAGCAATATAATATTGATCTCATAACATAGGGTACCTGTACTCTAAAAGGAAACAGGAATTTAAAAAATATATTGGCCCCATCTAAACTGAAGGGGCCGCCTAAGACAAACATTCAGAGTACAGGTACCCTTGACAAATGGGTGGTAGGAAAACCAGGGACCTACAAATTCGGACGGGCCAATTGCTGTATGTGCGCTCATAGTTGGAATTGCGACTGTATTATGAATTGGAATAATACCAAAAGGGTGCCCATTAAATCTAGAGGCAATTGTCACTCCACATTCGTGGTCTATGGTTTAACCTGCGGTTGTGGGAAAATTTACATTGGGAGGACCAAAAGGAAAATAAAGAGAAGATTTGGTAGGTTTAGACTGTCTAGCTGGTGGGGAATCTAGCACACCTGAAGTAAACTTTATCCCAAAGTTTAAAGAGTTATAGTTAGTTGTAGTAGGTGGCGCAAAACAAGTTGCTATTCCCAATGTGTCTTACTGTAAATATGTGTGATAATATGTGGGCTCAATATATGTTAATGTTTTGATGAGTCCTAATTTTATATTCTCTTTTGGAAAAAAATGGATGTCGAAACTATTTAAGAAATAAATATGATCCTTTATTTGATTATGGTAAATTTACCCAATAGTAGTGATGCTAAAAGTACAGTTAAACAAAAATTATTACAATTCCTTCAAAGTTTAAAAAATGACACCGGTGTCTCTATGTATAAAAATGTACATAATATATAAAAAATAAATTAAATTAAAATAATAACGTTGAAATCTTATAATTTATACAGTTTTGGGTTTATCACAAGTTGTAATTTCTAACAGAATGTTTGTAGATACAATTTTATAGTGGATAAAACAATAGTTGCTGTATAGTTCATATAGGATACTTTGTTTCAAGTTCAGCTATGCAATTGAGATCTTATCTTAGGCAACTATATATCAAATGTAGAGGTATGTTGGTGCGAATTGTATCACACTATAATATAAGTATACAAATTAGTACCTTGAAGTGTATCTGTTTGATATCACTTTTGTGAGATAATTGCGGTTAAATAAACGCCGCTATGCCAGTGTTTTGATTAAGTTTCAAGATCAAGCTGGTGGCAGTTCTATATGAGCTGCTGGCGGTTATATAAATGCCGCTTTGGTTTCCTCTTATTAGGTGGGCTTATCTGTTTGCTGCGAGAAAATTCACTTTTATATAAGTGTTTGGGTAGTTGTCGTGGCCGCTCAGTTACCTTATCCTTTGTCGGTCAGTGACCGATCGCGCTCTTAAGGGTTTCTTGGTGGGATCTTCGTTGCGGTTAAGTGCTAACCGTTTGCTGATTTTTTTAAGTATCTCCGGTTTTTCTATTCTGTGGCTTGTCTGTCGGTCACTGACCGATCACGATGGTATGGTTGTTGGATAACCTCCTGATGTGGAATTTTTGCGTGCCTTTCCGGTCTGTTGTTCCCAGGTTTCTTAGATGTCGGTCAGTGACCGATCTGGGTGCTGAAATGTGGTTGTTGGGATAAGTAGAAAGTTTGTAGGATAAGTAGAAAAAGGATTTCTAGTTATCAATGTGATCTTTGCGGTTAAATCAGCAAACGGTTAGCACTTAACCGCAACGAAGATCCCACCAAGAAACCCTTAAGAGCGCGATCGGTCACTGACCGACAAAGGATAAGGTAACTGAGCGGCCACGACAACTACCCAAACACTTATATAAAAGTGAATTTTCTCGCAGCAAACAGATAAGCCCACCTAATAAGAGGAAACCAAAGCGGCATTTATATAACCGCCAGCAGCTCATATAGAACTGCCACCAGCTTGATCTTGAAACTTAATCAAAACACTGGCATAGCGGCGTTTATTTAACCGCAATTATCTCACAAAAGTGATATCAAACAGATACACTTCAAGGTACTAATTTGTATACTTATATTATAGTGTGATAAAATTCGCACCAACATACCTCTACATTTGATATATAGTTGCCTAAGATAAGATCTCAATTGCATAGCTGAACTTGAAACAAAGTATCCTATATGAACTATACAGCAACTATTGTTTTATCCACTATAAAATTGTATCTACAAACATTCTGTTAGAAATTACAACTTGTGATAAACCCAAAACTGTATAAATTATAAGATTTCAACGTTATTATTTTAATTGAATTTATTTTTTATATATTATGTACATTTTTATACATAGAGACACCGGTGTCATTTTTTAAACTTTGAAGGTATTGTAATAATTTTTGTTTAACTGTACTTTTAGCATCACTACTATTGGGTAAATTTACCATAATCAAATAAAGGATCATATTTATTTCTTAAATAGTTTCGACATCCATTTTTTTCCAAAAGAGAATATAAAATTAGGACTCATCAAAACATTAACATATATTGAGCCCACATATTATCACACATATTTACAGTAAGACACATTGGGAATAGCAACTTGTTTTGCGCCACCTACTACAACTAAATAAAGAGAAGATGTTAGGAGCATGTTAACAACATAGAGATAGGTTTAAAGACGCACAGTGTGTCTGAACATTTCAGGCTTTTTCATAAACAGGATCCTAGTAGCCTCTGAATCAGCATTCTGGAAATTGTTCCAGTAGGCAATAACACACACCAAAGGTTAACTGTTTTAAGACAAAAGGAAACAAAATGAATCCAAGAGTTAGGGAGTTTAACACTGAAGGGTCTCAACATAGATTTGGACCTACAGGCCTTTATGATTTAGAATAATCTATTTTGATGATTAGAGCTTAGTGTATAGTCTAGCTTAATGAGGTTTTTAATAGGATGTCTTTTTTATATAAAAAATAAAAATAAGAAGTTGGACCTTTATTGGTCAAGTTTTGAATGAAGAATATAATTTTCTTATATTATATTCTTTGTTTTAGGGAAAAAGGTGGTTAATAACAGTCTATATAACATGAATTATAGGCTGTTTATAAATGTGTAATAGGTTTTTAATAAAGCATTCTAATGAATTTAATAATTAATTTTTAAATATGAAATAAGTATTGTCATTGTTATATGTTATGAGATCAATTTTATATTGCTAACCACCTTTGCTATCTGTGCTATCTCTGCTATCATTGCATGGATTGCTATTACTGTATGCCATGCATTTGAATGGAATTGTATGATATTCGGGACTTGTGTTTTAACGGTTGCAAAGATAAATTAACAAGTTATCATCCATCATGGAGAATATAAATAATAAGACATATAGGATTGATTTATCATCTGTTTGCAACAGATGAATCAGCTCCCCTGCATGCCCGATACCCACAGGTAAAGGAGGCGTGTGCATAATAGATGCAGTGTCAGCATACATCAGAATGGAGGAGTGGCTAACAGGTACATAAGAGAGGATCGCACCGGGGTAATCTAGCCGCCTTCAGAGTCTTGACAAAGTCCGAGCAAGCAGGACGAAACGCGTAGACGTGGAGAAGGATTGTCTGAACATCTGTTAGTATCGTACAAGCCGCATTAAGATCAAGCAGGTCTGCAGCAATTACACCAATCGGCGGGCCCACGGGAGGAGGAGCTGTTGAATTTCCAATCCGACCCGGTATGGGACTGCCATCCGGATCATTTTATCTTCTAGTAAGTGTAATCATTTGTATGCTCACAATAAATTGTATTTGATTCACCTTGAGTTGTGGATGTGCTCTGTGTTCTGTCGTTCCAGTTTAATTGTTATTTGTAATATCAATTCTGTATCAATATGAAATTTAAATAAAAATTATATTTAAAATTAAAAAAAAAAAAGAAGGGGAGAATGAAGAAGCGGCAGATACCTGTAAATAATGGGTAAAAGGGCAAGGGAGGGGAAAAAACTTGATGGGGGGCTCCTCTCCTCCTCTCCCATAGATCAGACCATGTCTTTCTCCAGTTTAATTGCACATAATATATTCTATAGCTGTTCACAAATGCATGTTCACAAGAGTGTTGGGTCCCTTGGTGGCCGAGGCACACATGGGTTTCATCCAGAGGAGAAGCTATGTCTCGAATACTGGGATACAATATACCAGGACAAGAAAAATATTCCTTAACATCTAATGAATATATATTTTTCAGGCAGTTACCTAGTAATAATAGTAAAGTAATTGCAGATCAGGTTTGAGTCAGTTCTCCTGTCCCAACTAAAGCATCTGTATAAGTGTATATGTGAGTTGTTAACTGCATGTCCTTTATCAACATGTATCAGAATTAAATTCAAGAGTGTTCCCTGTGGATAAACCAGAATTTAGTAGTCTCTGTCTCACTAGATCACTGCATGTATGAATCAACCCCAGGACAGGCAAGATATGTGGGTTAACTAAGATGTGCAATGCATCGTAGTCTAAAATCCTAATGAAAGATCCCATTTAGACTTTGAAACAATATATTAAATCAATTACCCTAACTAATGACTTACAACTTATTGTATGTTTAGAGTTAGTTGGCTTTGGAGTTATAGAACCTGCATCCTGGTGTGTATATAATTGTGTGTTTTCATATTTCAATGTAATTTCTCTAAGATTCATATTAGTGATCAATGGGTGCCTGTTCAACATTTGCATTTGAAGATACAAAAACATATGAGGCATACAATATTTGAACATAACTAAACTAATAACAGTAAAAAACAAAATTAAAATTAGAACTACAGGGAGTGCAGAATTATTAGGCAAGTTGTATTTTTGAGGATTAATTTTATTATTGAACAACAACCATGTTCTCAATGAACCCAAAAAACTCATTAATATCAAAGCTGAATAGTTTTGGAAGTAGTTTTTAGTTTGTTTTTAGTTATAGCTATTTTAGGGGGATATCTGTGTGTGCAGGTGACTATTACTGTGCATAATTATTAGGCAACTTAACAAAAAACAAATATATACCCATTTCAATTATTTATTTTTACCACTGAAACCAATATAACATCTCAACATTCACAAATATACATTTCTGACATTCAAAAACAAATCAGTGACCAATATAGCCACCTTTCTTTGCAAGGACACTCAAAAGCCTGCCATCCATGGATTCTGTCAGTGTTTTGATCTGTTCACCATCAACATTGCGTGCAGCAGCAACCACAGCCTCCCAGACACTGTTCAGAGAGGTGTACTGTTTTCCCTCCTTGTAAATCTCACATTTGATGATGGACCACAGGTTCTCAATGGGGTTCAGATTAGGTGAACAAGGAGGCCATGTCATTAGATTTTCTTCTTTTATACCCTTTCTTGCCAGCCACGCTGTGGAGTACTTGGACGCGTGTGATGGAGCATTGTCCTGCATGAAAATCATGTTTTTCTTGAAGGATGCAGACTTCTTCCTGTACCACTGCTTGAAGTAGGTGTCTTCCAGACACTG
Source organism: Bombina bombina (assembly GCF_027579735.1). NCBI lineage: Eukaryota > Metazoa > Chordata > Amphibia > Anura > Bombinatoridae > Bombina > Bombina bombina. The sequence continues at coordinate 399,478,866 of NC_069502.1, forward strand.
GCAGTATGACTGGGAGTTGAGCTTGACTTCATCCTCAACCCGAAAAGGCCCCACAAGCTCATCTTTGATGATACCAGCCCAAACCAGTACTCCACCTCCACCTTGCTGGCGTCTGAGTCGGACTGGAGCTCTCTGCCCTTTATCAATCCAGCCACGGGCCCATCCATCTGGCCCATCAAGACTCACTCTCATTTCATCAGTCCATAAAACCTTAGAAAAATCAGTCTTGAGATATTTCTTGGCCCAGTCTTGACGTTTCAGCTTGTGTGTCTTGTTCAGTGGTGGTCGTCTTTCAGCCTTTCTTACCTTGGCCATGTCTCTGAGTATTGCACACCTTGTGCTTTTGGGCACTCCAGTGATGTTGCAGCTCTGAAATATGGCCAAACTGGTGGCAAGTGGCATCTTGGCAGCTGCACGCTTGACTTTTCTCAGTTCATGGGCAGTTATTTTGCGCCTTGGTTTTTCCACACACTTCTTGCGACCCTGTTGACTATTTTGAATGAAACGCTTGATTGTTCGATGATCACGCTTCAGAAGCTTTGCAATTTTAAGAGTGCTGCATCCCTCTGCAAGATATCTCACTATTTTTTACTTTTCTGAGCCTGTCAAGTCCTTCTTTTGACCCATTTTGCCAAAGCAAAGGAAGTTGCCTGATAATTATGCACACCTGATATAGGGTGTTGATGTCATTAGACCACACCCCTTCTCATTACAGAGATGCACATCACCTAATATGCTTAATTGGTAGTAGGCTTTCGAGCCTATACAGCTTGGAGTAAGACAACATGCATAAAGAGGATGATGTGGTCAAAATACTCATTTGCCTAATAATTCTGCACTCCCTGTAAAACAAAAACATTTTTTTGAGTAGACCATGGTGCGTCAACAGTTATTGATGTCAGTTTTCTAAGATGAGAGTAATAATTTATCAACTGTCTGTTTAACAAGTGTTTGTAGCGGGACATTAACATAGCAGACCCGTAACATTGAAACAGGAACAAGTCTGCAAAGATCAGCAACACAATAAGTATTGAAGCCGATACCTCTATAAAACAACAGGTATAAAATCTAAGCATCATCCGTAGTTGGTATTCCCCATTTTGAAACCATTTAGTCAGGTCAAACTAATGCATCATGAGCAAGATTAACCTTTGTAAAGTCTAATTTGCAATAAATTACATAGCCATAAGTATTTAATATCAAAGACATATTTACGTGTTGGATAATGTGAGTGTCCCTCAGCCTGTCTCGTTGTTTCTCCGATGCTAGATAGCTTTCCACAGCCTGGGGGGAGTGGAAGAATTTGGGACCATGAGCTGTCTATAAACGAAGTTTTGCAGGGAATAATAATGCCACTTGTCGTCCCTGTTCATAGAGACGGGAGCATATAGGGGTGAAATCTTTGCATTGTATAGAGACTTCTGAGGAAAAGTTCTGAAATAGTTGGAGTCTACTGCCTTCATAGATCACTTCTTTCTGCAACCTGTAGGCTCTGAGAATCCTCAGCTTCTCTTGAAAGTTAATGCATTTAAAGATGACTTGCCTTGGTTTCGCGTTATTGGTTTCCAAATTGCGTTCAGGGCCTACTCTGTGAGCCCTCTCCACATCTATGGGCAAGATGTCTTGGGGGATACCCAAAAGTTTTGGGAATACAAGGGAAATGAAAGCCAGAAGATCCCTACCTTTAACTTTTTTCGGGAAGGCCCACTATACGTAAATTTTTACGACAGCTGCGGTTTTTGAGATCCTCCACTCGCTCTTGTAGGATCTTATTATGGCATAGCAATTGTTGTAATTAGTTACTAGCCTCAGTCTGTCTATCCTCCACCTCTGAGATTCTGTTTTCCACAGTAGTAAGGTGAGTCGAATACTGTCTGACTTCATTTGTCTGAGTATCTAAGCCAGCCTGCAGGGTCTCCATTTTGGGCAGAAAAAAGGATTTTAAGTCTTTCATAAGTTGACTTTGATCCACACTTGGATTGCCAATTTCCTCAGAGTGCGGAGAGATCTTGGCAAGAACTTCAGTTTGATGCCTGGTCTTCTTGTCATTAGCTTTATTTTTGTAACTCATGCTGTTTTTCTGAGGTGGTGTGATCTTTTAAAAGTATTTATCCTCTTTCATGAGTGGATGACTCGAAATAGTATCTGATAGTAATAGATAATACAATACTGCAGTTTTCTCAAGTAGCCAGTGATTTTATGTGTTTGCTGTCTTTGGTAAGAGACACAAGTGGATTAAATGTTCATTCACTCTATTACTTTGTGAAGTGTATAGCAGCTGTGTAAACCTTGAGTGATTATAGGAGGTCTGTTCTTCCAGTAATGAAAAATGGAAAAATTAATTGTTCCTTGGAGTAAGAAATATTTAGCTCTACTAACTGTTCGGTCTTTCAGTGGTAATTGCAAGGCCATATGAGGAAAACACACGAAAGGTTACAGTTTATACACTCAATCAGTACCTGGAATGCAAGACAGTATTTAGCTGTAGCAGCTATGAGGTTTCAAATGACTCCTTTAACAACAAGAAAATGTATCTTTCTTTCATGTAATTAACAAGAGTCCATGAGCTAGTGACGTATGGGATATACATTCCTACCAGGAGGGGCAAAGTTTCCCAAACCTTAAAATGCCTATAAATACACCCCTCACCACACCCACAAATCAGTTTTACAAACTTTGCCTCCAAGGGAGGTGGTGAAGTAAGTTTGTGCTAGATTCTACGTTGATATGCGCTCCGCAGCAAGTTGGAGCCCGGTTTTCCTCTCAGCGTGCAGTGAATGTCAGAGGGATGTGAAGAGAGTATTGCCTATTGAATGCAGTGATCTCCTTCTACGGGATCTATTTCATAAGGTTCTCTGTTATCGGTCGTAGAGATTCATCTCTTACCTCCCTTTTCAGATCGACGATATACTCTTATATTTACCATTTCCTCTACTGATTCTCGTTTCAGTACTGGTTTGGCTTTCTACAAACATGTAGATGAGTGTCCTGGGGTAAGTAAGTCTTATTTTCTGTGACACTCTAAGCTATGGTTGGGCACTTTATTTATAAAGTTCTAAATATTTGCCTTGACTCAGAATGTTCAACTTTCCTTATTTCCAGACAGTCAGTTTCATATTTGGGATTATGCTTTAAATTATCATATTTTTTCTTACCTCAAAAATTTGACTTTTTTCCCTGTGGGCTGTTAGACTCGCGGGGGCTGAAAATGCTTAATTTTATTGCGTCATTCTTGGCGCGGACTTTTTTGGCGCAAAAATTCTTTTCCGTTTCCGGCGTCATACGTGTCGCCGGAAGTTGCGTCATTTTTGACGTTATTTTGCGCCAAAAATGTCGGCGTTCCGGATGTGGCGTCATTTTTGGCGCCAAAAGCATTTAGGCGCCAAATAATGTGGGCGTCTTATTTGGCGCCAAAAAATATGGGCGTCGCTTTTGTCTCCACATTATTTCAGTCTCATTTTTCATTTGCTTCTGGTTGCTAGAAGCTTGATGTTTGGCATTTTTTTCCCATTCCTGAAACTGTCTTATAAGGAATTTGATCTATTTTGCTTTATATGTTGTTTTTTCTCTTACATATTGCAAGATGTCTCACGTTGCATCTGAGCCAGAAGATACTACAGGAAAACCACTGCCTGCTGGATCTACCAAAGCTAAGTGTATCTGCTGTAAACTTTTGGTAGCTATTCCTCCAGCTGTTGTTAAACTTTATTTTGGGTGTGGATTATTTTCAGCAGGAATTGGCTGTCTTTATTTTATCCCTCCCTCTCTAGTGACTCTTGTGTGGAAAGATCCACATCTTGGGTAGTCATTATCCCATACGTCACTAGCTCATGGACTCTTGTTAATTACATGAAAGAAAACATAATTTATGTAAGAACTTACCTGATAAATTCATTTCTTTCATATTAACAAGAGTCCATGAGGCCCACCCTTTTTTGTGGTGGTTATGATTTTTTTGTATAAAGCACAATTATTCCAATTCCTTATTTTATATGCTTCGCACTTTTTTTCTTATCACCCCACTTCTTGGCTATTCGTTAAACTGATTTGTGGGTGTGGTGAGGGGTGTATTTATAGGCATTTTAAGGTTTGGGAAACTTTGCCCCTCCTGGTAGGAATGTATGTCCCATACGTCACTAGCTCATGGACTCTTGTTAATATGAAAGAAATGAATTTATCAGGTAAGTTCTTACATAAATTATTTTATTTATTAGCCTCTTAAGAGCAGCTTCTCAACCACATGCTGAGATTATCCCATCCGCATTTTCCAAAATTAAATAGGTCAGAGTATAGATATCTCCATGTCCCTTGTCCTCACTCTCTCCACTCAGGCCCTCTGTTTATGTTGGTTTTACTGCAGATTTGAGAGAATTAGGGCAGCTTCAGTCCTTATCCCAATAGCAACATGAAGATGTTATTTGTAAACTGTCTCCACTATTGATATGGGTACGAGAGGGACATGTAGATAGAGTGCAGAGAAATCAAGAATGCACCTCAATGTGGATGGGATATAGGGTTAAGTATACTGATCTCTCATAAGCTCAGTCCATATTATTTGTGCCAGGCCTAAAATGGCGTGTCGTTACTGCAATTTCCAAAACTGTACCCAGCTGGTTAAGCCTCTTATACTTGTACTCACAGTTCCAAGATGGGTACTCACAATCCCGAGATAGGTTATTTTGATGCAGAACTGAGTCTAGCTTCTTTCCATCGTTATATGCCAGGCCTTCTTACTCTGGCAAGATGGCGCTGATGGAGTGGCGCAGATAGCTCCTTTGAGTTCCAGGGGCATGGGCCGATGATAGTACCCTTCACACAAGGATGAGCAGTCAGCTCATTGCAGAGATACTGCAACCAACAAGCTCTGTGTGTGGGGAGCAGATGGGGTTGATTTTAACAGTTTCATCCACCTTGGTGTTACGGAGCTCTTCACAGCACAACTAGTCCCGCCTACCAGAAGTCCCCCGAGTCCCATTCTTATAGTTTGGTATCCAAGGCAATTATTTCCCATGACGGATGGAGGAAAAACATCCCCTAGACCACTGAAATGAGTGATATCCCATGTGAAAAAGATTGTCTAACCAAAGGTATTAGATGGATAACCTTAATAGGTTGATATGACCTCCATTCCACTGCCTACAAATGCAGAGTGGTAATGGTCACCCATAAGACCTTACAAATGAAATTATATCTGATGCTGCCATCATCAGGTCCACTACCTCCATGCATCAAGTTACATAGGCCTGAGATAGGGACTGTAATTTTAAACAAGCAAATTTATGTTTGAGCTTACATTGAACTGACAAAAACAGTTGCATGGAGAATTCATATATGATTACTCCCAGACAAAATACCTTTGCAAGTGGAGTCAGCAAACCTTTTGCTGCCTGTGAGGAAACCAGAGTAGATTCTCTGTATGAGGGATTTTAAGCCAAGATATTGTCCAAGAAGGAAGCAACAGCTATTCCTTGATCTCTGACAATTAACAGAAGAGCACTCAAAACCTTTGTCAGTTTTGTAGCATTTTCCTTTGATATTACTACAGCTCCAGCATATTTCCAAAGTCTGTCCTGGTAGGCAAACAAGGAAGACAATGACATTCCTTACAAATGGAATGTATAATTAAGCACAGTCAAGGCAATATTTGTCAGAAGCTGACCATAGAGTATTAAAAGAAGAGATCTAATATTTTACATCTTGGAAAAAGGAACTGTCAAGTACTTGTTGCAGATTTTCAGATCCAGAACGGGTCTGCAAGTTCCCTCCTCCAGTGAAACGACTAACAGTGGAATATAAACCTGTCCCCTGTTCTAAGAAAGGAGCGGGAACTAATACTCCCATGTCTTCCAGATCTTGTACATGGTGAAAGAAATATATGTGAAAAGGAAATTCCCTTTGTTAGGGGGAATTAGTGGTGGGAACAGGTCTTAGGCTCTTAAAGAGAGGTTCCCTACAGGATAAACGTATGTATCTCAGTAGGGTAGTGCCTGATACCGGTATATACAAGGTAATATTAAATTAGAAAAAAGAGGTATCATGTGGCACACTTATAATTAGGAGCCTAAGTTGCTATATCATAGGTTAGCACGGGGAGTGATAAGTGATTAAAATATAACTTTTATTATTAACAGGACTAAAAAAATATATAAACAAGGAAGTTATCCTTAAAATAAAAACATAAATGTAGCTAGAGAAGTATAATAATGACCATTCGGAATAAAGTGTATTTGATGTCTCTAGATAGTTTACTACATTTTGTTTGTATTATTTCTTTTTCCTTAGTGTCCAATTCCTCTCTCAAGGTTTTATATGCAGATCTGAAATTTTCTAGTGATTCAAATTTGTGTAATTTGGTGTTCATATCTGAGATCTCTTTACTTAATTCGTCCACTATTTCTGTCTCATAATCGGATAGTATAGCCACTAATACTTCCGAACAAGATATCAATGCTTTTTCCCATCTTTCTCTGTAGCTTTCAATATGGAAAGAAAATGATGGGAAGAGTCGTACCCTCAGACCCCTTGGAATAATATGTTTTGCTAAGTAACGATCATATGTATTCTTATTCCAAACTGATCTTGTGTGTTTCCTTAACAGTTCACCTAGTAATTTCAGACCCGTTTCCCAGTCATTTATTTCTTTATTTTGGTTGCCCTCTATACTGAAATCTGAGAAGGTTTTATCAATATTGGCTTGGCGTTCTTTTTCTCTGGAGAAAAAAATCATCCATCAAATTGATGGATGCCATAATTAGTTCCCTGGGACGACTACTGAATAGTCAGAAAGATATATATGTGATAACGAAATTCCTTTTGTTAGGGGGAATTAGTGGTGGGAACAGGTCTTAGGCTCTTAAAGAGAGGTTCCCTACAGGATAAACCTATGTATCTCAGTAGGGCAGTGCCTGATACCGGTATATACAAGGTAATATTAAATTAGAAAAAAGAGGTATCATGTGGCACACTTATAATTAGGAGCCTAAGTTGAAATATCATAGGTTAGCACGGGAAGTGATAAGTGATTAAAATATAACTTTTATATGGTGAAGAAATGTCACACTTTTCCTGGTCTCTTGGAAACTTGAGACCTCTCTGAAGGAGGCCGTGACCAAAAACCTATTATGTACCCTTCAGAAATAATTATTACCCAGGGATCCTTACCCATCATTTGGATTTTGCCTTGGTAGGAAACCTCTTGGTTTGCTTAGATACATTCCAAATGGATTTGGTTTCCATGCACATTTGGAGGAATATGGTTTCTGAGGATAGGAAGATTTCTAATTTTGTAATTGACAAAAAGGAGTGAAACCATCCCTAGATTTACCCTAGATCCGGAATTCTTATCCTGGGGCAAAAATTCCCTTGTCACCCTTAGATTTGTCCTATTCAGTGGAAATGATTTCCATGACCAGGACAGTAACAGGAGAAACTACAATTGGCCTAGCTTTAGGCTTTAAGATAATATCTAATAACTTTAAAAGTTTATCTACGACAGGTTTAGGGTCCTGAACTCCTAAAGTCTATATGACTACCTTAAAGGGACAGTCTACACCAGAATTTTTATTGTTTTAAAAGATAGATAATCCCTTTATTACCCATTTCCCAGTTTTGCATAACTAACACAGTTATAATAATATACTTTTAACCTCTGTGATTATCTTGTATCTAAGCCTCTGCAAACTGCCCCTTTTTTTAGTTCTTTTAACAGACTTGCAGTCTAGCCAATCAGTGACTGCTCCCAGATAACTTCTCGTGCACAAGCACAGTGTTCTCTATATGAAATACGTGAACTAACACCCTCTAGTGGTGAAAAACTGTTAAAATGCAATCTGAAAGAGGTGGGATTCAAAGTCTAAGAAATTAGCATATGAACCGCCTAGGATAAGCTTTCAACTAAGAATACCAAGAGAACATAGCAAAATTGGTGATAAAAGTAAATTGGAAAATTGTTTAAAATGACATGCTCTATCTGAATCATGAAAGTTTATTTTGGCCTAGACTGTCCCTTTAAGCAAAAAACGTGTATACACTAGCTTAGATTGGAATGTAGAGCCTTCCGCTTCCTGATCTGAGACATTTTGCCATCAGAGAGTGAAGAAAATTCACCAAAAAAAAAGCTTAGATGCCTTCTTTTTCAAATAATGATAGCAAGAGAATGAAGAAAAATTGATAATAGGAGTAAATTAGAAAGTTGCTTAAAATTGCATGCTCTTTCTGAATTACAAAAGAAACAATTTGGGTACAGTGTCCCTTTAAACACCTAAAGCTTCACCTGCTACTAGACTAGGCAAAGAAAATACTGGGAGGGTCAGGGAAGTAGGAAGGATATTAAAGCTCTAGGTGTAGGGTGTTTTTGATTCCTCCAGGTGGTCAGGTGATGAATTCCCAACAGTAAAGAATCGTGGACTCCATCTTAAGAAAGATCCTGGGGGATGCTTCCGGGCGGCAGCCATGTTGGATGTGGCTGTGAGGGCTAGCTTTGTAATCCACAAAACATTGCTAGTCTATCCAAACATCTGCACCTCTAACAAATATAAATGAAGAGAGGAATGTCTCCTGCGTAGATTAAACTAAATATTGTGCTGATCTCCAGCCCTGACAACTGGACCGGTGAGGCTCGCAGTGGCAGCCTAAAAGCAGTGAACAGCCTCTACCTAACCCCCCTGGTTATCCAGGTTAAACAGCAGAATTGAGCTGTTCACAGCTTATACTTCTTAATGCTATACCATACGCTATACTAGGGTTCAAAGTATAGAGATTCTGTTTCAAGTGCCTTCATGATGGAGTCCGAATTGCAAATATGGGAAGAAGATATTTGCGGCCTGCTGGAGGAGCATTTTTCAAAGCTTATTCAGCTAGTGGGACATTGTTTTTCGAAGTGACGGTTCGGCAAGAACTGAATGACTTCTATCATAGACCTGACAGTATCCTAGAGGATACTGTCAGTCTTGATAATATTGAAGCGACTGTCGCTGCAGAGGTGGCTGCGGCTTACCCCTATAGCGCTGTGAGCGACCTAACAACGGTGGATCCACATAGTATAGAGACATAAGCCCGTTGAGCTGCAAGGGAATTCCAGAAGATGACAATGCTACCCAGGCGATCCATAGCAGTCTATTAAATATATCTACACACGTACCTGACCTTTATGACCTGATAAGATTCCATGTAGGAAAGGTAATGACTTGTAGGAGATTCAACACTGCAGAGATATGCTTCCCTGGACTAGGTACACACTCCCCACTAATGTCAGTGACCGGCTTCTCGCCATAGAAGTGGAATTGGATAAGCCACGGGGAAGGGTTACCTATTTTCCTGTGATCCCCTGAAAAGATACAATGCTAAAGTAGACCTGAGTATGGAAATCAATGACTGCTTAGTTGATGACTATTTAGTAATCTGAAATTCTTCGTTGACTACGATCAGCTATGAGTAATTATGGCATTTCTACAGTTATTGTCGTTTCTCTTTTATACTGCTTTCATTTTACAGATGTTAAAGATGGACACTATCTATATTAGACTTGTATAAGTTGAGCACATAGAGTTTGGAGTGTTTTATTAAGCTTAGTCTTTTATTTTGTATGAGGTATATGCCACTGTCATGTTAGCTAAATTAATGTGATACTACATACGTCTGCCAGTTGTAGATAGATACAGATAGTTGTGGGATCCACTGTCAGCGGCTGGGGCAGGGGAGCCTATTTTTCTCAAAATGGATGTTTTCACAATAGCAACTACATAGCCCTCCATTAATGCTGGAGATTTTCCCACCCAGTGGCTTAGAATCTGCTTCCATTACATTGCCTGTAATATGCTTATCACTTAAACATTCTGCTACCTAACAGCTATAAGCTCCTATATCACCCTTCATTACCCCTAATGACATGAGTCTAGTGAAGACTATACATTTTCAATGGCTGGTTTTGTACTATAGTAGTTAGTTTTTTTATTACTATTCATCTCAGATACCTGTCAGATCCTATTACCACAGTGATCTAGTATAGTTTCAATTGTTAACCAACTTCACGGCTGTATGACCAGGAAAACTAATTCTCCCAATTTATACTATATCTTCACACCATTCATTTTAACAGTATACCATTTATGGTAGTGTACTAAACTACACATAAGAAGCTGGATATTTATTTATATATATTGATCAAGAGTATATGTTTCATAAGATAGCAGTTTATTCTGTACCAAAAACTAAGGTCCACTAAAAGTAACCCATGAGTGGTTACCTATTTATCAAGTCACTCTCTGCTTGACTAATTGTTTACTCATTCATATTAGGCTCAAAAGTGGCCTCCTGTGTACTTTGGAGGGCTCACAACATATATGGCACACTAATTGCAAAATGGTTATGGTAAACATTGTTATTTGTATAACACACTGTCGATTCGTATCTAATAACAATGGCTCCTATTTATTAAAATCACGAATAGACAAGGTTCTCAACTAGAAAACCTGTATGCACGTGATTACGGCAAGCATTTAACATTGCACAAGAAAATCCTTGTGCTCTTATTTGTCAATCACTCTGAACAAATTGGGGTATTTTAACTCAGCCACCTCAGAAGTTAAGAACTGATGGTCTGGTGACAGGTTTCTTAATTTGTGGCAAGCAGGCTCACTTGTTGGGCCTCTTATTCACAAAGATCAAGTTGTCTTTATGCTGGGTTGAAGTTCTTCGTGCAATTTAAGGAAAATCCAATTAATTAAATAGTTACCAAGTACAGGAGCAAAAAAATAGTGGGTCTACAAGGACAGACGCAGCAATAGTCTCATTAGATGCAGAAAAGGCCTTCGACTCCATTACCTGGGATCACTTGTTATCAGTGCTCTCCAGGTTTGGAGTTGAGGGAGCTTTTTTTTTAATTTTGTACAAGTAATGCATAACCATACAAATGCAGCTATTATTATAAATTATAGAACCTCAGTTAATTTTCAACTATCTAAGGGAGCGTGTCAGGGTTGCCCTTTATCCCCTTATCTATTTAATTTGGCGTTAGAACCTCTGGCCATTTACCTGAGAAAAGAAATCGAAGGGATCAGAATAGGTACTAGGAAAGTTACTACATTGCTGTATGCCGACGATCTTTTAGTGTTAATGTCATATACTGAAAGAAATATCCCTGTATTGATACAAATATTACAGGAATATAGTGCCTTCTCAGGGTACAAAATTAACTCATCTAAATCAGAATTTTTCTGGTTAAGGAAACATAAAAGCTTATATCAACAGTACCAATTCAAAGAAGCGAAAGAGATGTTCTCGTATCTAGGTATTAAGTTATCGACCTGCCAATCTTTGCTAAAATAAAACAGGATTTGGAAAATTGGACTAAATTTAAACTAACTCTTTCAGGTAAAGTGAATCTAATAAAGATGGTGATATTCCCTAAATGATTATATCTAATGCAAAACCTCCCAATTATGCTAAAAAGGAGAGAGATAAATGCATTTAAACAAATTCAATTTCACTGCTATATAAAACAATTATAAGCTTTTTAGGAAAAGCAAAGGTGCTTGAAAGACATGGCAGGTCACATCGGAGGTCATACAGAGGAGTTTTATTTTATTAGATTCTGCAATTCTCTCCAATTCCTGGAGAGAATCTCATACTAAATTGGTAAATAAGGCATATGTTACCCCAAAAGTTAAAGCTCGCTGGGATAAAACAAGAGCCTTTTGTTTCAAGTGTAAGACAGCAGATGCAGACATACATCACTGTTTCTGGGGTTGTCCCAAAATAAAGAAATTTTGGTATAAAATTAATTACTGGTTAAATAAGATTAACTCAAATTATATATGCAAAACAGAATGAAAAGCAGTCTGCCAGGAACGAACAGCAGCATCAATAGCTTGTTCTATGGCCCGGTTGCCACCTGGTAGTAGCTTCTTTCTGCCCAATTGTGCTTTTCACAGAGGAAAACTTTCCTGTAGTATATCAGTCTGATCCCGCCGACATGGTCAGTTCAGCCCCGAAATACCAGGCAATTCTCCTCTGAACAAGGAACATGACAACCCCAGACGATCGTTTCGGCCTCCTTTGGGCCTCGTCAGTGAGGTGCAGCCATATCCCTCTAAGCACATTGGGCAAGGAGTCCACGTCTGGTTTCCCCCATCACCCTTAGGGATACTATCCCCAGGGTCATATTTACATATGCAAAACAGAATGAAAAGCAGTCTGCCAGGAACGAACAGCAGCATCAATAGCTTGTTCTATGGCCCGGTTGCCACCTGGTAGTAGCTTCTTTCTGCCCAATTGTGCTTTTCACAGAGGAAAACTTTCCTGTAGTATATCAGTCTGATCCCGCCGACATGGTCAGTTCAGCCCCGAAATACCAGGCAATTCTCCTCTGAACAAGGAACATGACAACCCCAGACGATCGTTTCGGCCTCCTTTGGGCCTCGTCAGTGAGGTGCAGCCATATCCCTCTAAGCACATTGGGCAAGGAGTCCACGTCTGGTTTCCCCCATCACCCTTAGGGAGACTATCCCCAGGGTCATATTTACATATGCAAAACAGAATGAAAAGCAGTCTGCCAGGAACGAACAGCAGCATCAATAGCTTGTTCTATGGCCCGGTTGCCACCTGGTAGTAGCTTCTTTCTGCCCAATTGTTCTTTTCACAGAGGAAAACTTTCCTGTAGTATATCAGTCTGATCCCGCCGACATGGTCAGTTCAGCCCCGAAATACCAGGCAATTCTCCTCTGAACAAGGAACATGACAACCCCAGATGATCGTTTCGGCCTCCTTTGGGCCTCGTCAGTGAGGTGCAGCCATATCCCTCTAAGCACATTGGGCAAGGAGTCCACGTCTGGTTTCCCCCATCACCCTTAGGGAGACTATCCCCAGGGTCATATTTACATATGCAAAACAGAATGAAAAGCAGTCTGCCAGGAACGAACAGCAGCATCAATAGCTTGTTCTATGGCCCGGTTGCCACCTGGTAGTAGCTTCTTTCTGCCCAATTGTGCTTTTCACAGAGGAAAACTTTCCTGTAGTATATCAGTCTGATCCCGCCGACATGGTCAGTTCAGCCCCGAAATACCAGGCAATTCTCCTCTGAACAAGGAACATGACAACCCCAGACGATCGTTTCGGCCTCCTTTGGGCCTCGTCAGTGAGGTGCAGCCATATCCCTCTAAGCACATTGGGCAAGGAGTCCACGTCTGGTTTCCCCCATCACCCTTAGGGAGACTATCCCCAGGGTCATATTTACATATGCAAAACAGAATGAAAAGCAGTCTGCCAGGAACGAACAGCAGCATCAATAGCTTGTTCTATGGCCCGGTTGCCACCTGGTAGTAGCTTCTTTCTGCCCAATTGTGCTTTTCACAGAGGAAAACTTTCCTGTAGTATATCAGTCTGATCCCGCCGACATGGTCAGTTCAGCCCCGAAATACCAGGCAATTCTCCACTGAACAAGGAACATGACAACCCCAGACGATCGTTTCGGCCTCCTTTGGGCCTCGTCAGTGAGGTGCAGCCATATCCCTCTAAGCACATTGGGCAAGGAGTCCACGTCTGGTTTCCCCCATCACCCTTAGGGAGACTATCCCCAGGGTCATATTTACATATGCAAAACAGAATGAAAAGCAGTCTGCCAGGAACGAACAGCAGCATCAATAGCTTGTTCTATGGCCCAGTTGCCACCTGGTAGTAGCTTCTTTCTGCCCAATTGTGCTTTTCACAGAGGAAAACTTTCCTGTAGTATATCAGTCTGATCCCGCCGACATGGTCAGTTCAGCCCCGAAATACCAGGCAATTCTCCTCTGAACAAGGAACATGACAACCCCAGACGATCGTTTCGGCCTCCTTTGGGCCTCGTCAGTGAGGTGCAGCCATATCCCTCTAAGCACATTGGGCAAGGAGTCCACGTCTGGTTTCCCCCATCACCCTTAGGGAGACTATCCCCAGGGTCATATTTACATATGCAAAACAGAATGAAAAGCAGTCTGCCAGGAACGAACAGCAGCATCAATAGCTTGTTCTATGGCCCGGTTGCCACCTGGTAGTAGCTTCTTTCTGCCCAATTGTGCTTTTCACAGAGGAAAACTTTCCTGTAGTATATCAGTCTGATCCCGCCGACATGGTCAGTTCAGCCCCGAAATACCAGGCAATTCTCCTCTGAACAAGAGGACTCCTTGCCCAATGTGCTTAGAGGGATATGGCTGCACCTCACTGACGAGGCCCAAAGGAGGCCGAAACGATCATCTGGGGTTGTCATGTCCCTTGTTCAGAGGAGAATTGCTTGGTATTTCGGGGCTGGACTGACCATGTCGGCGGGATCAGACTGATATACTACAGGAAAGTTTTCCTCTGTGAAAAGCACAATTGGGCAGAAAGAAGCTACTACCAGGTGGCAACCGGGCCATAGAACAAGCTATTGATGCTGCTGTTCGTTCCTGGCAGACTGCTTCTCATTCTGTTTTGCATATGTAAATATGACCCTGGGGATAGTCTCCCTATGAGTGATGGGGGAAACCAGACGTGGACTCCTTGCCCAATGTTCTTAGAGGGATATGGCTGCACCTCACTGACGAGGCCCAAAGGAGGCCGAAACGATCGTCTGGGGTTGTCATGTTCCTTGTTCAGAGGAGAATTGCCTGGTATTTCGGGGCTGGACTGACCATGTCGGCGGGATCAGACTGATATACTACAGGAAAGTTTTCCTCTGTGAAAAGCACAATTGGGCAGAAAGAAGCTACTACCAGGTGGCAACCGGGCCATAGAACAAACTATTGATGCTGCTGTTCGTTCCTGGCAGACTGCTTCTCATTCTGTTTTGCATATGTAAATATGACCCTGGGGATAGTCTCCCTATGAGTGATGGGGGAAACCAGACGTGGACTCCTTGCCCAATGTGCTTAGAGGTATATGGCTGCACCTCACTGACGAGGCCCAAAGGAGGCCGAAACGATCGTCTGGGGTTGTCATGTTCCTTGTTCAGAGGAGAATTGCCTGGTATTTCGGGGCTGGACTGACCATGTCGGCGGGATCAGACTGATATACTACAGGAAAGTTTTCCTCTGTGAAAAGCACAATTGGGCAGAAAGAAGCTACTACCAGGTGGCAACCGGGCCATAGAACAAGCTATTGATGCTGCTGTTCGTTCCTGGCAGACTGCTTCTCATTCTGTTTTGCATATGTAAATATGACCCTGGGGATAGTCTCCCTATGGGTGATGGGGGAAACCAGACGTGGACTCCTTGCCCAATGTGCTTAGAGGGATGTGACTGCACCTCACTGACGAGGCCCAAAGGAGGCCGAAACGATCGTCTGGGGTTGTCATGTTCCTTGTTCAGAGGAGAATTGCCTGGTATTTCGGGGCTGGACTGACCATGTCGGCGGGATCAGACTGATATACTACAGGAAAGTTTTCCTCTGTGAAAAGCACAATTGGGCAGAAAGAAGCTACTACCAGGTGGCAACCGGGCCATAGAACAAGCTATTGATGCTGCTGTTCGTTCCTGGCAGACTGCTTCTCATTCTGTTTTGCATATGTAAATATGACCCTGGGGATAGTCTCCCTATGGGTGATGGGGGAAACAAGACGTGGACTCCTTGCCCAATGTGCTTAGAGGGATATGGCTGCACCTCACTGACGAGGCCCAAAGGAGGCCGAAACGATCGTCTGGGGTTGTCATGTTCCTTGTTCAGAGGAGAATTGCCTGGTATTTCGTGGCTGGACTGACCATGTCGGCGGGATCAGACTGATATACTACAGGAAAGTTTTCCTCTGTGAAAAGCACAATTGGGCAGAAAGAAGCTACTACCAGGTGGCAACCGGGCCATAGAACAAGCTATTGATGCTGCTGTTCGTTCCTGGCAGACTGCTTCTCATTCTGTTTTGCATATGTAAATATGACCCTGGGGATAGTCTCCCTATGGGTGATGGGGGAAACCAGACGTGGACTCCTTGCCCAATGTGCTTAGAGGGATATGGCTGCACCTCACTGACGAGGCCCAAAGGAGGCCGAAACGATCGTCTGGGGTTGTCATGTTCCTTGTTCAGAGGAGAATTGCCTGGTATTTCGGGGCTGGACTGACCATGTCGGCGGGATCAGACTGATATACTACAGGAAAGTTTTCCTCTGTGAAAAGCACAATTGGGCAGAAAGAAGCTACTACCAGGTGGCAACCGGGCCATAGAAAAAGCTATTGATGCTGCTGTTCGTTCCTGGCAGACTGCTTCTCATTCTGTTTTGCATATGTAAATATGACCCTGGGGATAGTCTCCCTATGGGTGATGGGGGAAACCAGACGTGGACTCCTTGCCCAATGTGCTTAGAGGGATATGGCTGCACCTCACTGACGAGGCTCAAAGGAGGCCGAAACGATCGTCTGGGGTTGTCATGTTCCTTGTTCAGAGGAGAATTGCCTGGTATTTCGGGGCTGGACTGACCATGTCGGCGGGATCAGACTGATATACTACAGGAAAGTTTTCCTTTGTGAAAAGCACAATTGGGCAGAAAGAAGCTACTACCAGGTGGCAACCGGGCCATAGAACAAGCTATTGATGCTGCTGTTCGTTCCTGGCAGACTGCTTCTCATTCTGTTTTGCATATGTAAATATGACCCTGGGGATAGTCTCCCTATGGGTGATGGGGGAAACCAGACGTGGACTCCTTGCCCAATGTGCTTAGAGGGATATGGCTGCACCTCACTGACGAGGCCCAAAGGAGGCCGAAACGATCGTCTGGGGTTGTCATGTTCCTTGTTCAGAGGAGAATTGCCTGGTATTTCGGGGCTGGACTGACCATGTCGGCGGGATCAGACTGATATACTACAGGAAAGTTTTCCTCTGTGAAAAGCACAATTGGGCAGAAAGAAGCTACTACCAGGTGGCAACCGGGCCATAGAACAAGCTATTGATGCTGCTGTTCGTTCCTGGCAGACTGCTTCTCATTCTGTTTTGCATATGTAAATATGACCCTGGGGATAGTCTCCCTATGGGTGATGGGGGAAACCAGACGTGGACTCCTTGCCCAATGTGCTTAGAGGGATATAGCTGCACCTCAGTGACGAGGCCCAAAGGAGGCCGAAACGATCGTCTGGGGTTGTCATGTTCCTTGTTCAGAGGAGAATTGCCTGGTATTTCGGGGCTGGACTGACCATGTCGGCGGGATCAGACTGATATACTACAGGAAAGTTTTCCTCTGTGAAAAGCACAATTGGGCAGAAAGAAGCTACTACCAGGTGGCAACCGGGCCATAGAACAAGCTATTGATGCTGCTGTTCGTTCCTGGCAGACTGCTTCTCATTCTGTTTTGCATTACTCAAATTATATACAGATAGTAGACAACCATGTCTTTTTTTTGTTAGATGGACAAACAGAACGTCAATGTTTTCAATTCCCATCAATTTAATACTATAATTATGGTAGGTAGATTATTGATCCTCAAATATTGGAAGTCAAATAAGGTACCAAATTTTACAGAATTTCTAATGAAACTTAAAAACCAGATCATTATGGAACAAATGGACACCTCAATAAACTTAGAAACCCAAATTAAACGCTTCTTTTATAAATGGAAGAATGCAATATCAAGTTATTCTAAAGAGATTCAATTACAGCTTATTGCACCTTTCAGAGGTACTATGTACCTAGAGCTTGCTATAGTAAATAACGAATATTAGGGTTCCTGGAGTGGAGGAGGAAGGGGAGAGGGGTGGCCCCCCTCCTTTTTTTCCCTCTTCTTTTTCTTTTTTGTTTTGATTTGATTGTTTTATTTTACTTTAAAAAAAAAAAACAGCAGTGTAATAAGGGATCATATGATTCACATATTTGTATTGTGGTCCAAGGAGGACCAGGACCAGGCAGATACACATTGCATCTATATTTCGCTATGATTATGTTTCTTTCATGTAATTAGCAAGAGTCCATGAGCTAGTGACGTATGGGATATACATTCCTACCAGGAGGGGCAAAGTTTCCCAAACCTTAAAATGCCTATAAATACACCCCTCACCACACCCACAATTCAGTTTTACAAACTTTGCCTCCGATGGAGGTGGTGAAGTAAGTTTGTGCTAGATTCTACGTTGATATGCGCTCCGCAGCAAGTTGGAGCCCGGTTTTCCTCTCAGCGTGCAGTGAATGTCAGAGGGATGTGAGGAGAGTATTGCCTATTTGAATGCAGTGATCTCCTTCTACGGGGTCTATTTCATAGGTTCTCTGTTATCGGTCGTAGAGATTCATCTCTTACCTCCCTTTTCAGATCGACGATATACTCTTATATATACCATTACCTCTGCTGATTCTCGTTTCAGTACTGGTTTGGCTTTCTACAAACATGTAGATGAGTGTCCTGGGGTAAGTAAATCTTATTTTCTGTGACACTCTAAGCTATGGTTGGGCACTTTATTTATAAAGTTCTAAATATATGTATTCAAACATTTATTTGCCTTGACTCAGAATGTTCAACATTCCTTATTTTTCAGACAGTCAGTTTCATATTTGGGATAAATGCATTTGTTTCAATCATTTTTTCTTACCTTAAAAAATTTGACTTTTTCCCTGTGGGCTGTTAGGCTCGCGGGGGCAGAAAATGCTTCATTTTATTGCGTCATTCTTGGCGCAGACTTTTTTGGCGCAAAAATTTTTTTCTGTTTCCGGCGTCATACGTGTCGCCGGAAGTTGCGTCATTTTTTGACGTTTTTTTGCGTCAAAAATGTCGGCGTTCCGGATGTGGCGCCAAAAGCATTTAGGCGCCAAATAATGTGGGCGTCTTTTTTGGCGCTAAAAAATATGGGCGTCATTTTTGTCTCCACATTATTTAAGTCTCATTATTTATTGCTTCTGGTTGCATAGAAGCTTGTTCACTGGCATTTTTTTCCCATTCCTGAAACTGTCATTTAAGGAATTTGATCAATTTTGCTTTATATGTTGTTTTTTTCTTTTACATATTGCAAGATGTTCCACGTTGCAACTGAGTCAGAAGATACTTCAGGAAAATCACTGCACAGTGCTGGAGCTACCAAGCTAAGTGTATCTGCTATAAACTTTTGGTATCTGTTTCTCCAGCTGTTATTTGTATTGCATGTCATGTCAAACTTATTAATGCAGATAAAATTTCCTTTAGTACTGTTACATTATCTGTTGCTGTTCCGTCAACATCTAATTTTCAGAGTGTTCCTGATAACATAAGAGATTTTATTTTTTAAATCCATTAAGAAGGCTATGTCTGTTATTTCTCCTTCTAGTATACATAAAGGTCTTTTAAAACTTCTCTTTTTTCAGATGAATTTTTAAATGAACATCATCATTCTGATACTGATAATGGTTCTTCTGGTTCAGAGGTTTCTGTCTCAGAGGTTGATGCTGATAAATCTTTGTATATGTTCAAGATGGAATTTATTCGTTCTTTACTTAAAGGAGTGTTATTTGCATTAGAAATAGAGGATTCTGGTCCTCTTGATACTAAATGTAAACATTTAAATAAGGTTTTTAAATCTCCTGTAGTTATTCCAGAAGTGTTTTATCTCCCTGATGCTATTTCTGAAGTAATTTCCAGGGAATGGAATAATTTGGGTAATTTATTTACTCCTTCTAGACGTTTAAGCAAATTATATCCTGTGCCATCTGACAGATTAGAGTTTTTTGGGACAAAAATCCCTAAGGTTATGGGGCTGTCTCTACTCCTGCTAATGTACTACTATTCCTACGGCAGATAGTACTTCATTTAAGGATCCTTTAGATAGGAAAATTGAATCCTTTCTAAGAAAAGCTTACTTATGTTCAGGTAATCTTCTTAGACCTGCTATATTTTTAGCGGATGTTGCTGCAGCTTCAACTTTTTGGTTAGAAGCTTTAGCGCAACAAGTAACAGATCATAATTTTATAGCATTATTATTATTCTATAACATGCTAATAATTTTATTGGTGATACCATCTTTTGATATCATTAGAGTTGATGTCAGGTATATGTCTCTAGCTATTTTAGCTAGAAAAGCTTTATGGATTAAACTTGGAATGCTGACATGTCTTCTAAGTCAACTTTGCTTTCCCTTTCTTTCCAGGGTAAATAATCATTTTCGTTCCTTTCCTCACAACAAGGAACAAAAGCCTGATCCTTCATCCTCAGGAGCGGTATCAGTTTGGAAACTATTTCCAGTTTGGAATATATCCAAGCCTTATAGAAACCTATAGCCAGCTCCTAAGTACCTATGAAGGTGCAGCCCTTATTCCAGCTCAGCTGGTATGGGGCAGATTACGTTTTCTTCAAAGAAATTTGGATCAATTCCGTTCTTAATCTCTGGTTTCAGAAACATTGTTTCAGAAAGGTACAGAATTGGCTTCAAGTTAAGGCCTCCTGCTAAGAGATTCTTTTCTTTCCCGTGTCCCAGTTAACACAGCAAGGCTCAGCATTTCTGAAATGTGTTTCAGATCTAGAGTTGGCTGGAGTATTTATGCCAGTTCCAGTTCTGGAACAGGGGCTGGGGTTTTATTTTATCTCTTCATTGTACCAAAGAAGGTCAATTCCTTCAGACCAGTTCCGGATCTATCATTATTGAATCGTTATGTTAGGATACCAACATTCAAGATGGTTACTGTAGGACTATCCTGCCTTTTGTTTAGCAAGGGCATTATATGTCTACAATAGATTTACAGGATGTGTATCTGCATATTCCGATTCATCCAGATCACTTTTAGTGTCTGAGATTCTCTTTTTAGACAAGCATTACCAGTTTTGTGGCTCTACCGTTTGGCCTAGCCTCAGTTCCAAGAATTTTTTTCAAAGGTTCTCGGTGCCCTTCTTTCTGTAATCAGAGAATAGGGTTTTGGTATTTCCTTATTTGGACGATATCTTGGTACTTGCTCAGTCTTCTCATTTTCGAAGAATCTCATACGAATCGACTTGTGTTGTTTCTTCAAGTTCATGGTTGGAGGATCAATTTACCAATCAGTTCATTGATTCCTCAGACAAGGGTAACCTTTTTAGGTTTCTAGATAAATTCAGTGTCTATGACTCTGTCCTTGTCAGACAAGAGAAGTTTAACATTGTGACTGAAGGTTTTGACAAGCTGATATCAATCATTCCCTTTGGTAGCCTTATGCATGGAAATGTTGGGTCTTAGGACTGCCGCATCAGATGCGATCTCCTTTGCTCGTTTTCACATGCGACCTCTTCAGCTCTGTATGCTGAACCAATGGTGCAGGGATTACTCAAAGATATCTCAATTAATATCTTTAAACCGATTTTACGACACTCTCTGACATGGTGGACAGATCACCATCGTTTAGTTCAGGGGGCTTCTTTGTTCTTCCGACCTGGACTATAATCTCAACAGATGCAAGTCTTACAGGTTGGGGAGCTGTGTGGGGGTATCTGACGGCACAAGGGGTTTGGGAATCTCAGGAGGTGAGATTTCCGATCAATATTTTGGAACTCCGTGCAATTTTCAGAGCTCTTCAGTCTTGGCCTCTTCTGAAGAGAGAGTTGTTCATTTGTTTTCAGATAGACAATGTCACAACTGTGGCATACATCAATCATCAAGGAGGGACTCACAGTCCTCTGGCTATGAAAGAAGTATCTCGAATTTTGGTTTGGGCGGAATCCAGCTCCTGTCTAATCTCTGCGGTTCATATCCCAGGTATGGACAATTGGAAAGCGGATTATCTCAGTCGCCAAACGTTGCATCCGGGCGAATGGTCTCTTCACCCAGAGGTATTTCTTCAGATTGTTCAAATGTGGGAACTTCCAGAAATAGATCTGATGGCTTCTCATCTAAACAAGAAACTTCCCAGGTATCTGTCCAGATCCCGGGATCCTCAGGCGGAGGCAGTGGATGCATTATCACTTCCTTGGAAGTATCATCCTGCCTATATCTTTCCGCCTCTAGTTCTTCTTCCAAGAGTAATCTCCAAGATTCTGAAGGAATGCTCGTTTGTTCTGCTGGTAGCTCCGGCATGGCCTCACAGGTTTTGGTATGCGGATCTTGTCCGGATGGCCTCTTGCCAACCGTGGACTCTTCCGTTAAGACCAGACCTTTTGTCTCAAGGTCCTTTTTTCCATCAGGATTTGAAATCCTTAAATTTAAAGGTATGGAGATTGAACGCTTGATTCTTGGTCAAAGAGGTTTCTCTGAATCTGTGATTAATACTATGTTACAGGCTCGTAAATCTGTATCCAGAGAGATATATTATAGAGTCTGGAAGACTTATATTTCTTGGTGTCTTTCTCATCATTTTTCTTGGCATTCTTTTAGAATACCGAGAATATTACAGTTTCTTCAGGATGGTTTAGATAAGGGTTTGTCCGCAAGTTCCTTGAAAGGTCAAATCTCTGCTCTTTCTGTTCTTTTTCACAGAAAGATTGCTATTCTTCCTGATATTCATTGTTTTGTACAAGCTTTGGTTCGTATAAAGCCTGTCATTAAGTCAATCTCTCCTCCTTGGAGTTTGAATTTGGTTCTGGGGGCTCTTCAAGCTCCTCCATTTGAACCTATGCATTTCATTGGATATTAAATTACTTTCTTGGAAAGTTTTGTTCCTTTTGGCCATCTCTTCTGCCAGAAGAGTTTCTGAATTATCTGCTCTTTCTTGTGAGTCTCCTTTTCTGATTTTTCATCAGGATAAGGCGGTGTTGCGAACTTCTTTTGAATTTTTACCTAAGTTGTGAATTCCAACAACATTAGTAGAGACATTGTGGTTCCTTCATTATGTCTTAATCCTAAGAATTCTAAGGAGAAATCGTTGCATTCTTTGGATGTTATTAGAGCTTTGAAATATTATGTTGCAGCTACTAAGTCTTTCCGAAAGACTTCTAGTTTATTTGTTATCTTTTCCGGTTTTAGAAAGGCCAGAAAACTTCTGCCATTTCTTTGGCATCTTGGTTGAAATCTTTAATTCATCTTGCCTATGTTGAGTCGGGTAAGACTCCGCCTCATAGGATCACAGCTCATTCTACTAGGTCAGTTTCTACTTCCTGGGCGTTTAGGAATGAAGCTTCGGTTGATCCGATTTGCAAAGCGGCAACTTGGTCCTCTTTGCATACTTTTACCAAATTCTACCATTTTGTTGTATTTTCTTCTTCTGAAGCAGTTTTTGGTAGAAAAGTACTTCAGGCAGCGATTTCAGTTTGAATCTTCTGCTTATGTTTTTCATTAAACTTTATTTTGGGTGTGGATTATTTTCAGCAGGAATTGGCTGTCTTTATTTTATCCCTCCCTCTCTAGTGACTCTTGTGTGGAAAGATCCACATCTTGGGTAGTCATTATCCCATACGTCACTAGCTCATGGACTCTTGCTAATTACATGAAAGAAAACATAATTTATGTAAGAACTTACCTGATAAATTCATTTCTTTCATATTAGCAAGAGTCCATGAGGCCCGCCCTTTTTTGTGGTGGTTATGATTTTTTTGTATAAAGCACAATTATTCCAATTCCTTATTTTATATGCTTTCGCACTTTTTTCTTATCACCCCACTTCTTGGCTATTCGTTAAACTGAATTGTGGGTGTGGTGAGGGGTGTATTTATAGGCATTTTAAGGTTTGGGAAACTTTGCCCCTCCTGGTAGGAATGTATATCCCATACGTCACTAGCTCATGGACTCTTGCTAATATGAAAGAAATGAATTTATCAGGTAAGTTCTTACATAAATTATTTTTTTTTTTATGTGTCCTGATTTATTTGAAAGACACCCTGCGTGGTGCAATGGAAATGTAAATATGAGCTGTTTATCTTATTTACGCTGATGGATCAAAAATAAAGAAATATATAACATTGCACAAGAAAATCCTTGTGCTCTTATTTGTCAATCACTCTGAACGAATTGGGGTATTTAAACTCTGCCACCTCAGAAGTTAAGAACTGGTGGTCTGGTGACGGGTTTCTTAATTTGTGGCAAGCACGCTCACATAAGAGAACTGCTGCTTAGAGAACTAGAGCTCAACACGATCACTAGTGACTTTTGTTTGCACAAGGCTTTGAAAATAATAGAATTTTTATTCTGACCAACAGAAGCATCATTTTGCAAAAAGGATATACATAGTCTTGTGAAGATTGGCCCTGACAGAAACGTATGTTAAAGGGATATTAAACACATTTAGATACATAGTATTGAGGTTATTCCCTGCCTCCCTCTAGTCATGGGTGCCGTCTTGATGAATTTTTCACTACATTCCGGTATTGATGTGTTTGCACATAGCAGTAACTCTCCTTCAGTAACCTGTAGTGTAACCTAGGTTCCATAATGGCACCCATGATTAGAGGGAGAGCATGAAATGTATTTAGTGTGTAGCATCCCTTTAAAGTAATCTCAATGGAAAAGGGACAAAAACCTTTTATCCCCAAGGAAGTTTAACAATTTCTCTATAAAAGATTTGCTCAAATATACAGTGCATTCAGAAAGTATCCAGGCCCCTTAATTTTGTTATGTTGCAGCCTTATACTCACATGGTTCCAATTATTTTATTTAAAAAAAAATTTAATTTTCAGACCCTTAATACTCAAAGCACCTTTTTCAGCGATTACATCCTCAAGTCTTTTTGGGTATGATGCAAGAAGCTTTGCACAACTGGATTTTCTGTTTTACACAAATGTAATGGTTAGAGGCGCTAAGAACTTTTCCCTATTGCCTATTTCTAGAAATACTACTCCTCCTCAGTAGTATCTAATAGACAGAAATATCAAATGTGGTGATGAACAGGCGCTAAGATAAGCTAGGGTTTATTTAAAAAAAATTATACCAATGTTATCTATATATATTTCAACAATATCACAACATACACAATGTGGTAAAATAATTAAATATTCCTATTCAAATAATACTGATCAACCTATAAAACACATGTACAGCCCATATGTTGTTATACTAAAAGTCTGATGGAGAACGTCTCCCTTATTGGCATTAAAAACAAAATTTATGCTTAACTGATACATTTCTTTCCTGGCATGGAGAGTCCATGATTCAGTGGGATATTCAACTCCTGGCCAGCAAGAAAAGGCAAAGAACACCCCAGCAGAGCTGTTAAGTGTCACTCCCATTATGCGTAATCCCCAGTCATTTGGTGAAGTAAAATGGAAAAAGAAGAGGACACAAAGGTATAGAGATGCCTGAGGTTTATACAAAGAAAGCCATCCTAACTCAAATTAAGGGCGGGTCGTTGACTCTCTATGCCAGGAAAGAATGAAATTTATCAGGTTAGCATACATTTTGTTTTCTTTCCAATGGCATGAAGAGTCTACAAGTCCATTCCAATTACTAGTGGGAACCAATACCCAAGCTAGAGGACACAGAATGGAAGGGAGGGAAAACAAGATAGGCTGACCTAAACAGAAGGCACCACCACTTGAAAAACACTTCCCCCAAAGGAAGCCTCAGTGGAGGCAAAAGAATCGAATTTGTAGAATTTGGAAAAGGTATGCAATGAGGACTATGTGGCTGCCTTGTAAATTTGCTCCACAGAAGCTTAATTTTTTGAAAGCCCAGGAAGAAGAGACAGTCCAAGTAGAATGAGCCGTAATTCTCTCAGGAGGCTGTAGCCCAGCTGTCCCATAAGCTAACTGGATAATACTTCTCAACCAGAGAGAAGGAGTAGAAAAAGTGGCATTCTGACCCTTACGCTTACCAGAGAAAACAAGGCACAAGCAGATGAATGCCGAAAATCTTTAGTTGCTTGAAGGAAAAGTTTTAGAGCATGAACAATATCCAGGTTAGGCAACAGGCGATAAGGATGAGAAGGATTAGGAACAACAATTTCCTGACTGATATTGCAATCCGATACTACCTTGTGAAGAAATCCCAACTTAGTACGAGAACATCCTCATCCACGTGAAAAATAAGGAAAGGGGAATCACACTGCAGAGTCGAAAGCTTGAAAACTAAGCTTGCAGAAGAATAGCAAGGAGAAACAAAACTTTCCAAGATAACCTTAATATCAACTGCATGCATTGGCTCAAACAGAGCTTGCTGCAGAACTTTAAGAACAAGATTAAGGCTCCAAGAGGGAGCAACAGGATTAAACACAGGCCTGATTCTGACCAAGGTCTGATCAAAAGATTTAACATCTGGTAAATCTGCCACACATTAGAGCAAAAGAAAGGATAGTGCAGAAATCTGACCCTTCAGACAGCTGACTGAAAAACCTTTCCACGGGCCATCCTAAAGAAAAGACAAAATTTGTGGTACCCTCACAATACTCCAAGAGAAAACCTTTCGATTCACACCAAAAAAGGAATTTACGCCATACCTTATGTTAAATTAGCAAGTAACAGGTTTATGAGCCTACTCAGAAAAACCACACCCAGCTAGAACTAGGTGTTCAATCTCTAAGCAGTCAGCTTCAGAGAACCTAGATATGGGTGGAGGAAGGAACCTGAAGTAGAAAGTCCTTCTTCAAAGGCAACCTCCAAGGGAAAGAGAAGACATCCTCACCAGATACGCGAACCAGATCCTGCGAGGTCAAGCAGGAGCTATTAGAATCACAGACAACCTCTCCTGATTGATACTAGCAATAATTTGAGGAAGGAGAGTAAACGGAGGAAAAGGGAACCCAAAACCAAAGTCAGAGTGTCGATCAGAGCGGCTTATAGATCTCTTGATCTAGAAACGTACTTTTGAAGCTTGGCGATTAGGCACAACGGCCTCATAACCAATTCCGGAACCCCCCACCTGAGGGTTATCCTTGAGAACACATTCGGGCTGAGAGCCCACTCCCCAGAATGAAAGGTCTGCTTGTTCAGAAAATCCACTTCCCAGAGGACCACTCCTGGGATGAGGATGGCAGAGAGGAGACAATTGTGAGACTGCCCACAGAGAATACGAGTCACCTCCTTCATAGCCAAGTTCCTCCCTAGAGGTTGACATACGACACTGATGATAAAGTCTGACTGGAACCTGATAAACTGATATGTTAGAGCATTTAAGATTGCTCTCAAAACTAGGAAATTTATGGGGAGAGAAAACTCCTCTCGAGTCCAAAGACCCTGAGCCTTTAAAGAACCCCAGACTGCTCCCCAGCTCGACATGCTGGCATTTGTGGTCACAATTTCCCAAGAAGGTCTCAGAAAGTATGTGCCCTGAGACAGATGGTCCTGGGAAATCTACCAGGATAGAGAGTCTCTCGTTAAAAGAGTCCATAACTATCCTATGAGAGAGGTCCAAGAGGACTCTGTACCATTGTCTGAGTAAGCAAAACTGTAGAGGTCTCAAATGGAAATTAACAAAAGGAAAAATGTCCATGGAAGCAACCATTAGACCAAATACCTCCATACACTAAACCACTGATGAAAGAATAGAGGACTGAAGTGAGAAACAAGAAGCCAGAAGTTTGGCCTTTCTGAGGTCCATCAGAAAAATCATGGATAGGAAGTCAATGACCATTCCCCAAAAAGCATAACCTGGTGATTTGGTACCAGGGAACTCTATTCCAGATTTACCTTCCACCCGTGGAAACATAAAAAGAAAAAGAGTTCAGATTGGGATTTGCTAAATGAAAAGATGGCACCTGAACCAAGGTGTCGCCGCGGAATGGCGCCACCACAATTCCCTGAGATCTGACCACCGCCAAAATAGCCCCTAGAATCCTTGTAAAGATCTGAAGAGCCGTGGCAAGGCTTAAAGTGTCAGTAAACCTAAAAAATAATGTTATATAATTCTGCACATAGTGCAGAATTATATAACATTATATTAGTGTTATCGTTATAAAACCTTATATTCCCTTTGAATTTTTTTAAAATATGACAGTTTTTCAGACCCGCTCTCTGTGCTCTTCTGAGCAGGTCTGTTTTTATTACACAGCGCATCGGGCCATCCGCGCCATAACACTAAGTGCAGCTCGCTCCTGTGACTATACAGCTGGCCCGATGCGCTGTGTAATAAAAACAGACCCGCTCAGAAGAGCACAGAGAGCGGGTCTGAAAAACTGTCATATTTTAAAAAAATTCAAAGGGAATATAAGGTTTTATAACGATAACACTAATATAATGTTATATAATTCTGCACTATGTGCAGAATTATATAACATTATTTTTTAGGTTTACTGTCCCTTTAAAGAAAAGGGCAACAAAAAGGAAATGTTTTTTCTGAAAGGCAAACCATAGAAATTGGAGATGATGCCTGAGAATAGGAACATAAAAAAGGCGTCCTTCAGGTCTATGGTAGTCAAAAAATTACCCTCCTGAACCAAGGGTATAATGGAACTTATAGTTTCTAGCTTAAAGGAAAAACTTGAGAAATTTATTGAGACACTTGAGGTCCAAAAAGGAATGAAAGTTCCCTCTGTCTTGGGGACCACAAAAAAAGTTTGAAAGATTCCTTGACCCTGTTCCGCTAGAGAAACTGGGACAAACACATCCAGAGGAGATAGTACCTTTACATAGTTTAAGAAGGCCTCACTCTTCACTTTGCAAATAACATTGAAAGGAGAAATCTGTTCTAAAGGGGACCAGACTTGAACCCTATCCTAAATCCCAGAGATACTACTTCCACAGCCTAAGCGATCCAAGCCTGTAGAAAGAAGGACAGCCTGCCCCCTACGTGATCCAAAACTGGATCGGGGGCAGCCCATTCTTACTGACTTAGAATCAAAGGAATTTCCCATTATTCTAAGGTTAACTAGGCCTCCATTAAGTCTAGGTTTGCTCCGTCTTGGAAAAGGAGGGAAGACTTTGTTCCCTGAAGTTGTGAGAGGAACGAAAATTAGAATTCTGGAGACCCTTAGATCTACCTTTTTGTCCTGAGGTAGGAAAGCTCCCTTTCCACCAGCAACTGCTGAGATGATCTCGGCCAGACCAGGACAAAAAAAGTTTTGCCCATATAAAAATAGAGTTTGGACTTGGATGATACATCCGCAGACAAAGAAATAGCCACAGAGCTCAGCGAGCTAGAATGGCAAAGATAGATACTTTGGCTCCCAGCCTAACAACGTACAGGTAGACTGGCATCACAGATAAAAATAATAGCCAGTTTAAGAGCCTATCTCCTATCTTGAATCTCCTCTATAGTAGTCTCCTCTGAGTTGTACCAATAAGAGGCTGCACTAGCAACGGAAAAACAGCTTGCGAGCAAACACTCAAGGTGCAAGTAGCTGCAGCAGTTTCAAACTGCAAACCTTCCGCTAGCTAGGCAGCTAAGCTAACCATCAGGCTACTACAGCTGGATTCGCACTAATGGCCCCTGGTAACCATTGTAAATCCTGATGTGGAAACATTTTTCTTTAGCATCCATTTCCTATCCGAAGGATCATTGAAAAAGAAACTATCCTCTAAGGAGATAGTGGATCTCTTGGCTAGGGTGGATATAGCGCCCTTTTTACCTTAGGCAAGTTGCGCCACCAGCCACGCAGAAACAAGAAACATCTGAATCCCTAAACAAAAAGGACTATTAACATGTCCCAGACATGAGGAAAACTCAGCTCATAACAGAGAGAGTAATGTAATAAAAGCTCCTAAAACATAGGGAAACATACATGTCGAGACAGATCAAAAGTATTCACTTCAAAATGAGTGAAGGAAAATACAGAGTTCCTACTAGAAAATTAGGAAAACATATTAATAAATATTGCATAATGCAAAATATTTACATGGAAGCTCCTCTACAATTATAAATACACCAGTATTAATAAGAATGAAAATGGAATTTATTATATATTGACAGCTGTTGTGCTGCTGCTAGGATTATATTCCTAATAGTCATTTTGAATATACTATAAACTGCCACCAGATGGCGGCAAATACCAAGGTAACACACTGATTTGCATAAAAAAAATCTCTAGAAAATTAACAGTGTAAGCACAACAGAGATTGTCACAGCAGTCTCTAAAACACATAACTCAATATGTAGCTGTCATGTTGTCATGAGTAAAATAGAGCCAAATCTGATATAAAAGCCCCGATAGGTGCGGTACACATATCAGGCTGTCTTGAACCGTACTTTGACAAGCTGATGTGAAAAATTGTTTGGTAGAGCCTGACTCGCCTATCAGCACTATAATATCCGCCCACAATGGCGTTTCTTATTTGCCGACAGTGAATTACACAACCCAATTCTTAAAGTGAAGGTCAAGTCCGGGGTCTCGCTCATGCCGTTGTATAGGGAATTAAAAATGAGCTTAAGTTTCATTTATCATTTTTTCTACCTAACGCTAAATATTGCTGTTGTTTTTTTTTTTGTTTTTTTTTAAAAAAACTTTATTTATAATCCAGACTCATCACAACATGGAAAACACAAGTACAAGAATAAGGTTTACACATTTGTAAAGGCATAGAAAATGCGACATCGTTCCCACCCTATGGGCGGGCAAATGCCGCCATATGTAAATATTGCTGTTTTTTACCTTACAAACAGCCTCTGGTACACTTCTTTCGTGCGACCGATATTTTCTCTAAGTGATTGAAAGGCTAGTCCTATTCAATACACCAATGGCCGTTTCCCCCCTGGGGAGTTCAGCCCCTTTCTCGCAACGTCATAAGATTGTTTAGCGCATGCGTTAAAGCTTGAATTGCGCTGTTTCTTCCTCATGCTCATTCGTGAGACGAGCATGCGTACTCTGCATCCTGTCAATCAATTGGAAACAAAACAAATAAAAGACCGAAAACTGTCAATAAGCAAGATATGCACACAAATTACTTAAACTATTTTCACAGACAACTCAATAGAAAGATTTTAGGTTTATTATGTGAGTTACCTATTCCGAATCCAAATATAGAATGTTGTGATTGCATAGTTTGACGCATGCGCGGTTTGAGTGAACATACGCATGAACAGTTTCTTTGGACTGGGGGGCTATACAGCCTGGGCAATCACATACAGCCTGGGCTATCAGTAGAATTGCCCAGCAAGAAAGCGGCAAAATCCCTGACCCTGGCAGAAATCCAGATAACTGCTCGGCCACAATATATCCCTAAACAGCTGTTATATAAAGAAAATACAAACCCATTCTGAGGGTAGCAGGTCCCACTAGGTCTCTGAATAATATTTCAGTCCTTTCTCAGATAAATACTCCTGTCTTTATGAAGTAAAAAAAAAAAAAAAAAAAAAGACAACCTCACAGCAGCTCCAGGTCTGTGAGCCTCATCCAACCGCTAACAGAGACCTAAAGATACAAGAAAAGTAGCCAACCCTGGTTTTCTATATAAGGAGTAGCATACATTGTTGGAGTTAAAGGACTACCTCACCGACCTCCAACTGCTAATAGCCACCATTACTCTTACTAAAGAGATTTACATGGACAAAGCATAGCCCCCAATCCTTGCTTGCAGGAAAAGTACCCATTAAAGGATTAAATTCTTCAGACACCATCTTCGCACATCCTCCCAATGTATGAGGCAAAGAATGACTGGGGATTATGGGTAATTGGAGTGACAATTAACAGCTCTGCTGGGGTGTTCTTTGCCTCTTCCTGCTAGCCAGGAGTTTAATTCTCAATAGTAATTGGAATGGAATCGTGGACTCTCCATGCCATTGGAAAGAAAAAATGCAGTAATTTAACAACAAGAATAGTAAGGTACCTTACTTCTTTACTCGTTTCCAACCTAGTTTTAAGCGTCCCTGTTGAGGATATGTTAAAACATACACATAAGCCAACACAGCTCTTGCCTGATTGGTTGGCATGTTTCCCCTGTCACTGGTTACCTCCTGAGTGATGTAGGTGGTAGCTGTTGCAGTATGATATACAGGGGTGATGCAAATTGTATCCAAATGTAGCAGGTTTATTGGAGGATTCTTCCTCGCTTGGTTAACTGTTCACACAGCCTAACATCAGCAGTCTCAGTGTGTGAGAGTTATCCTCCGTATCCTGCTCTTAATGGGAATAATAATCCTTGTGCATCTCAGGTCCCCATCCTAGCTCTGCTGCAGTGTCCCTTGCGGTGTTATTACCGGGTCTCTTATCCCAAGAGAACTCTGGAGTCCAATCACAGCAGGTGATCCGCTTATCCGTTAGAAGGTATTACCCTTCTAGTCTCGTGGAGTATTTTCTATGCGTTTCTCCCTTTATTATATATATATATATATATATATATATATATATATAATGTATAGGTCGGTCTATTAGATATTTAGAAACTTATTACATCCTTCAAAATATTTACAAATAGAAAGCTAAGAGCATACCTTATTTTGCAAAATAAAACTAAGTGGACTCCCTAATTCAAATGCTTATATGTGCTGGATTTTCTGCCATTCTTCTCTGCAGATTCTCTTAAGCCCTGTCAGGTTAGATGGGGACCATTGGTGGACAGACATTTCAAGTCTCTCCAGACATGTTCGATTTGGTTTAAGTCTGGCTGAGCCACTCAAGGACATTCAAAGAGTTGTCCCTAATACTCTCTTGCATTGTCTTGGCTGTGTGCATAGGGTTATTGTCCTGTTGGAAGGTTAACCTTCGGCCCAGTCTGAGGTCCTGATCACGCTAGACCAGGTTTTCATTAAGGATATCTCTATTTTGCTGCCTTCAGTTTTCCCTCAACCCTGACCAGTCCCTGCCACCGAAAAACACCCCCACAGCATGATGCTACCACCACCAATGCTTCACCTTTGGGATGTTATTGCATACGTGTTTCTTCCAGACATAATGCTTGAAACTGAGGCCAAACAGTTCAATCTTTGTTTCATAAGACCAGAGAATATTGTGTTTTTTACAGCCTGAGAGTCCTTTAGGAGCTTTTTTGCAAAGTCCAAGTAGGATTACATGTCTTGCACTGAGGAGAGGCTTCTGTCTGGCCACTCTACCATGAAGCACAGATTGGTGGAGTGGTGTGGGTGATGGATGTCCTTCTGCACGTTTCTCCCATCTCCACACATGATCTCTGGAACTCAACCAGAGTGACCAACAAGTTTCCTGGTTACCTCTCTTACAAAGGCCCTTCTTTGCGATTGCTCAGTTTGGCCAGGCAGCCAGTTCTAGGAAGAGTCCTGGTTATTCCACACTTCTTCCACTTAAAGGGACAGTATACACTCATTTTCATATAACTGCATGTAATAAACACTACTATAAAGAATAAGATGCACAGATACGGATATAAAAATCCAGTACAAAACTGTTTAAAAACTTACTTAGAAGCTCTCAGTTGAAAAGGTAGCTGGAAAGTCCACTGCAAGTGGGAAATAAGTCCCTCCCCCTTCTTTTGCATATGAACAGACCCTTTACACAAGCTGGAGAATGTAGCTGACGATATTCTCATAAAACTTTGGGGCTTGGTTAGGATTCTGAAAATCAGAGCAATGTTATTTAAAAATAAGCAAAACTATACATTTAAAAAAAACAAAACTTTATGGGCTATATATATATAGATCATCTACAAAACATTTATGCAAAGAATAAAATGAGTGTATAATGTCCTTTTATGAAATATGGAGGGCGCTGTGCTCTTGGGAACCTTCAATGCAGCCAAAACATATGTGTAGCCTTCCCCAGATCTGTGCCTTGACACAATCCTGTCTCTGAGCTCTGCAGGCAGTGTGCCTTTTCAAATAATGTCCAATCAATTGAATTATCCACAGATGGACTCCAATCCAAATGTAGAAACATCTCAAAGATTATCCAGAGAAATGGGATACAGCTGAGCTAAACTTCAAGTGTCATAGCAAAGGGTCTCAATGCTTATGTCAATGTGATATTTTAATTTTTGTCTGTTTAATAAATTTGCAAGGTTATCAAAAAATCTAATTTTTGCTGTCATTATAGGGTATTCAGTGTAAAAAAAGTGTTGACGTGAAAACAAATAATTTAATGAGCTGTTGTTCATTCATTGTAGACTGCTTCTCTTTCTGTAAGTATTTGTGTATTATGACCCTGGGTGTAGCCACCAATCTGCAAGCGCTGCCTAGGGTCTGTACCAAATATGGGTTGGCTCCTAAGCTTACATTCCTGAAAGAGAACAAAGATAAATAAATAGGAGTAAATTAGAAAGTTGATTAAAATAGCATGCACTATCTGAATCATGAAAGAAAAAAATGTGGGTTTCATATCACTTTAAGGGTAATGGGGAAACCAGACGTGGACTCTTTGTCCAATGTGTTAAGAGGGATATGGCTACACCTCACTGATGAGGCCCAAAGGAGGCTGAAACAGACAATTGCATGGTATTTTGGGGCTGGACTAGGGTTGCTACCTCAGCCATGTGTTCCTGGACACTTATGAGTTACACATGCTGCAGGGTGTGCAGGGATGAACATGAATAATGCTGTCCAGGGTCACTATTTTTTTGCTGTCCAGCAGCACAATGCATGTTTCCCTCTGCACACCCCGCAGCATGTGTAACTCATAAGTGTCCAGGAAAACATGGCCGAGGTGGCAACCCTAGGCTGGACTGATCTTGTTAGGAGGATAAGACTAATATACTTCAGGAAAGTTCTTCTCTGTGCAGAATTGGACTAAAAGAAGCAGACTGCTTCTCTTTCTGTATAAAAAAATAATGTAATTCATTCAAAAATGAAGGGGTCCTTTATGAATGCACTGTATATGTGGTTCAATCCAAGGCAGAAACTGCAGAGCAGAAAAACATTGAAATGAAGGAACCTCTTATCTCAATGTAGAAAATAAAAAAGTATTTCACATTGTAAAAAAAACCATGCACTTTAGTGTCCCCCAAAATGTGATGTGTGTTTGTGTTAGACTTCATCAGAGAGGACTAGTTTGTAGGGAGCATTAATCACTGCTAACAGCAGCAATAATCTTATTACACCACACATGGGAGAAAACAGATGGTGTAGCACAGATAATGATTCCTTAAAGGGACATGAAACACAACATTTTTATTTCAGGATTCAGATAGAGCATGCGATTTCAGACAACTTTATCATTTACTTTAGTTCTCAAATTTTCTTTGTTTCTTTTGTATCGTTTGTTGAAAAAAAGGTTTAGGAGTCTGCATGTGTCTGGAGTACTATATGGCAGCGGTTTTGCAAGAATGTGACATCCATTTGCAATAGCACTAGAGGGCAGCACTATTTACTGCCATGTAGTGCTCCTGATACCTACCTAGGTATCTCTTCAACAAAGAATACCATGAGAACAAAGCAAATTTGATAAGCAATAAATAATAAGATAATATTATTATAAGAAGTAAACTGGATTTTTTTTACTTTGTGGGCTCTATCTGATTCATAAAAGAACATGTTTGTGTTTTATTTCCCTTTAATAGTGATGGCCAGGTGCAGGTTAACAGAGTTCTAGTTGCTGCACAAATACTGGGCACTTATGACAGCAATATAGAGCAACCAATCAAAACCCTGCTAGCTCAGAACTGAAATGGGCATAATGACTGCTTATGAGAAGTGTGTACAGGATACCAAATACTGAGCCTGAAGACAGGGGCATCAGTGACACGGGTCAAGTTCAGTAAAGGTAAGAAAGTACACACGACATTGGCATAAAGCTCCATAGAAAGGGGCATCCAGTAGCGCCAACTGCAAACAATTTAGTGCTCACACCCACTCCACAGACCGAGACTGTAGCAACGAAGACCTTCACTCTAGGAGAAAAAGGTATCACAGCCCCTCATGCGATTTCACATGCACATGGTAGTCCATAACCATGTCTGTCCTACCCTGCAAGAACTACAAACCAGTGCAAGTGTTGCTAATAAAAATGAGTTTCAAATTCTATTACCATTTATTTCAGACAGATCATTTACTTTTTTTGTCCCTTTTTATATTCATTCTCACAGCTAGCTTGCCAACAAAATATGAATGAATTAAAGAAAATGGCTTATCACCAAGACTTAGATCAGAATCTAGGCAAGTCAACACTAACACACAAGGTAAGACATAAATAACACATTACAACAAAGGAATGCACTAGATTGAAGACTGACAAAAGAAGATTGACTTCCTTCCAGGCCATCTACACCTCTCTCACCACCAAGTACTGTTCCAAGTCTACTCATAAGCTGTTACCGTCTCACTCTTCATTCTCTAACCTTGTGCGTCCTCTGCCACAGACAGGCTCCCTCCCACTAGCCAAGCCTTAAAGAGACAGTCTAGTCAAAATTAAACTTTCATGACTCAGATAAGGCATGCAATTTTAAATCTATCAAATTTGCTTTGTTCTCTTGTTATTCTTAGTTGAAAGCTAAATCTAGGTAGGCTCATATGCTAATTTCTAAGCCCTTAAAGGGACATTTGTGTCAAAATATAAATGTATGTAGACGAATTACATCTTTGAATAGAAACATATTTGTAATATACATGTATTGACAAAAATGCTTCTAGTAAAATGTATCACTGTTTTAGTGTTAACATTTTTCTGTGCACGTGCATGTAAAGCACAGCTAGATATCTCAGTGCACACACATTTTAAATACTGCATCTGCTCAGAGCGCCAGTGGGGCTTTTATCATGTCAAAAATTAACAAATTAAGTCATTATCAGCTTGTGTAAGCACCTTAGGCTCTCTGAGCAAGTGTTGTGTTTAAAATGCTGGTGCACAGTGCATAAATACACATTTGAAACAACTATAGCTTTTATTAGAAGTATTTTTGCTAATACATGTATACTACAAAAATGCTTCTATTTAAAAGTGAAATGCATCCATGCAGATTCCAATTTTGACCAGAATGTCCCTTTAAAGGATGCCTCTTATTTGAATGCATTTGAAAGTTGTTCACAGCTAGAGGGCATTAGTTCATCTGTACCATATAGATAACATTGTGCTCACGCCTGTGGAATTACCTAAGAGTCAGCACTGATTGGCTAAAATGCAGAGATACAAGGTAATCACAGAGATAAAAAGTATCTATCATTTTCAACAATAAAAATTCTGGAGAAGTCTGTCCCTTTAATATGAAGTTTAACCACTATCACTTTTCTGCTTGGACTAAGTGATAATATTGTCAATATGTTAAAGGGACACTAAAATAAAACAAAAAATAAACTTTTATAATTCAGACACAGCATACAAAAAAAACCTAATGTACTTCCATTATAAAATGTGCACACTTTTTATATTCACACATTCTGAGGTACCAGCATCTATTGAGCGTGTGCAAGAATTCACAGTGTATACGTATATACATTTTGTAATTGGCTGAGGGCTGCCACATGGTACAGGGGGAGGAGAAAATGAAAGCAACTTTAAAAATTTGTCTGTGCTATTGCGTTGTCTTTCTATTATGCATTTATTGATTATGCAATTCTACTGTATTTTATGCTTCTTTAAAGTTATATACTTGTTTTGCAAAGGCTTTTGCTACAGTGCCACATGGTAGATTAGTGTATAATGTCAGGTGATTTACCTTGTTCCTGCACACCTCTTATGTAAAATAATTAGATTAAAGGGACAGTATACACTCATTTTCATATAACTGCATGTAATAGACACTACTATAAAGAAGAATATGCACAGATACGGATATAAAAATCCAGTATAAAACCATTTAAAAACTTACTTAGAAGCTTCCAAGTTTAGCTCTATTTAAAAGGTTACTGGAACACCCACTGCAAGTGGGAAATATCAGACACTCCCCCCTCCCCCGCATATGAAAAGAAGCAAGCTGGAGTAGGTATATGTCGGTATTCTCCTAAAACTTTGGGGCCTGGTTAGGAGTCTGAAAATCAGAGCAATGTTATTTAAAAATAAGCAAAACTATACATTTAAAAAAAAAAAACTTTATGGGCTATATAAATAGGATTATCTACAAAACATTTATGCAAAGAAAAAATGAGTGTTTCTTTCTTAAAGGGACAATTCACCCAAAAACTTTCTCCCCTTTAAATTATTCCCAATGATCCTTTTTATCTGCTAGAGTGTATTAAATTGGTTGCAAGTAGCTCCTTTACTCATATTTCAGCATTTGAAATAGCTGATTTAGCTTGTGGTCTCCCAACCTATACTGAAAGTTTTGATACTGGCGTATACGCTATTGAATAGCCTAAGTAAACACAGCCAGCAGAATAGATTACACCCTCAGTGGGGGGGCATGATAGTTGAGTAATAAAATGATAATTTTCCATTGTTCTCTCTATGTATTGAGCTTTGGTGTTCCAGACAAATATAAGATAAGGAAGCAAGTTTGTGTACATAAAAGTGATAACATAATAGGCTGTGGTTTCAAAGCACAAAACCAGCTACTTCAGATACACAAATAAACCCGAAAATGCAATTTCTCAGATATTTTATACTCTGCAGTTGGTATAACAAGTCATTTAAAATACATTTATGGAAAAACAATGTTACAGTGTACTGTCCCTTTAAGACACAGTGAGTCCACGGAATCAGCAATTACGGTTGGGGGATATCACTCCTGACCAGCAGGAGGAGGCAAAGAGCACCACAGCAAAGCTGTTAAGTATCACTTCCCTTCCCACATCCCCCAGTCATTATCTTTGCTTTCAGTGCAAGGAGGAGGTGAAGTTTAGAGGAGGATACTTCCGTAGCCTCTGAGGCACATAGACCTGAAGGATGTGTACCTGCACGTTCCCATTCACAGGGATCATCACAAAATTTCTGAGATTTGCTTATCTGGAAAAACACTTTCAATTTGTAGCGCTTCCATTTGGCCTCACCACAGCTCCCAGAATTTTCTCTAAGGTCCTGGGAGCTCTATTGGCAGTAATTCCTATCTGGACGACATTCTGGTTCAGGCACTATCTTTGCAACTAGCAGAATCTCATACAAAGATCTTGTTGTCTTTTTTTCGTTCCCACGGTTGGAAGGTCAATTTGGAGAAACGTTCTCTTGCTCTGGCTACAAGAGTGATCTTCTTAGGAACCATTATAGATTTCCTATCAATGAAAATATTTCTGATGGAGCACAGAAGAGCCAAGATTCTTTCCGCTTACCTGTCCCTACAGTCTGCGGTACGGCCATCAGTGGCCCAATGTATGGAAGTAATTGGTTTGATGGTGGCTTCCATGAACATAGTTCCCTTTGCTCTGTTCCATTTGAGAACTCTACAGCTATGCATGCTCGCTCAGTGGAATGGGGATTATGCAGATCCATCTCAGAGGATAGTTCTGGATCTACCGTGGTGGCTGTCTCAAGAACATCTGTCCCAGGGGACATGCTTTCAGAGACCCTCTTGGGTAATTGTGACCACGGACGCCAGCCTGATGGGTTGTGGAGCAGTCTAGGACTTGCTGAAGGGACTTTGGTCTCAGGAGGAAAATGCTCTCCCCATAAACATATT
Source organism: Bombina bombina (assembly GCF_027579735.1). Lineage (NCBI taxonomy): Eukaryota > Metazoa > Chordata > Amphibia > Anura > Bombinatoridae > Bombina > Bombina bombina. The sequence continues at coordinate 399,517,958 of NC_069502.1, forward strand.
GGAGTTGAAAGCGATCTTCAATGCCTTGATGGCTTGGCCTCAACTGGCTCTAGCTCGGTTTATCAGGTTCCAGTCGGACAATATTACCTCAGTGGCTTACATCAACCACCAGGGGGGAACTCAGAGTTACTTAGCCATGAAGGAGGTTGCAAGAATCATTCAGTGGCCAGAGGCTCACAATTGCTGTCTATCTGCCATCCACATCCTAGGAGTGGACAATTGGGAAGCAGATTTCCTGAGCAGACAGACTTTCCATCCCAGGGAGTGGGAACTCCACCCGGAAGTGTTCTCCAGGTTAACAATCAAATGGGGGTTTCCAGAATTGGATCTGATGGTGTCTCGTCAGAACACCAAGCTCCGAAAGTACAGTTTGAGGTCGAGAGATCCTCAGGCCTTTCCGATAGATGCTCTGGCAGTTCCTTGGAACTTCAGGCTGGCATATCTCTTTCCTCCGTTTGCTCTCCTTCCACAATTCATCGCTCGGATCAAGCAGGATAAAGTGTCAGTGATTCTAATAGCTCCTGCGTGGCCTTGCAGGATCTGGTATGCAGCTCTAGTAGAAATGTTGTCTCTACCTCCGTGGAGACTCCCTCTGAGGAAAGACCTTTTACTTCAGGGGCCCTTCATCCAAATTTCGTTTCTCTGAAGCTGACTGCTTGGAGATTGAACGCTTGATTTTAGCTAAGCGTGGATTTTACAAATCGGTCATTGAGACCATGATTCAGGCTTGTAAGCCTGTCACTAGAAAGATTTACCACAAGATTGGTGGATGTGCTGGATGTACAATCCTTTTGTCAGGCCCTGCTCAGAATCAGGCCTGTGTTTAAATCTGTTGCTTCACCTTGGAGTCTTAACCTTGTTCTTAAAGTTTTGCAACAGGCTTCGTTTGAGCCTATGCTCTCCATAGATATTAAGTTATGATCTTGGAAGGTTTTGTTTCTTACTGCTATTTCTTCTGCTTGGAGGGTTTGTGAACTCTCAGCTTTGCAGTGTGACACTCCTTAGCTCATATTTCATGCATATAAGGCAGTTCTTCATACCAAGTTTTGTCTTCTTCTTAAAGTTGTTTCGGACAGAAATATTAATCAGGAAATTGTTGTTCCTTCTCTCTGTCCTAATCCTCCTCCTCTTAAGGAAGGTTTGTTGCACAACTTAGATGTTGTGCGGGCTTTTAAATTTTATTTGCAGGCTACTAAGGATTTCTGTCAGTCTTCTGCATTGTTTGCTTGCTTTTCTGGAAAACGTAAAGGTCAGAAAGCTACTGCCACTTCTCTTTCTCTCTGGTTGAGAAGTATTATTCGTTTAGCATATGAGACTAGACAGCAGCCTCCTGAGAGAATTACAGCTCATTCCACTAGGGCTGTTTCTCCTTCTTGGGCTTTCAAGAATGAGGCTTCTGTAGAACAGATTTGTAAGGCTGCGACTTGGTCTTCGTTGGACACTTTTTCTAAATTCTATAAATTTGATACTTTTGCCTCGGCTGAGGCTTCTTTTGGGAGAAAGGTTCTTTAAGCGGTGGTGCCTTCTGTTTAGGGTACCTGTCTTGTCCCTCCCTAATCATCTGTGTCCTCTAGCTTGGGTATTGATTCCCAACAGTAATTGCTGATTCCATGGACTCACCGTGTCTTAAGAAAACAAAATTTATGCTTACCTGATAAATTTATTTATTTCTTGACACGGCCCTCCCTTGTTTCAGACAGGTTTTTTTTTATATAAACCTCAGGCACCTCTACACCTCATGTTATTTCCTTTCTCTCCTTTTCCTTCGGTTGAATGACTGGGGGTTGTGGGAAGGGAAGTGATACTTAACAGCTTTGCTGTGGTGCTCTTTGCCTCCTCCTGCTGGTCAGGAGTGATATTCCCAACAGTAATTGCTGATTCCATGGACTCACTGTGTCAAGAAATAAATAAATTTATCAGGTAAGCATAAATTTTGTTATGTCCCTTTAAGATTGCATGCTCCATTTAAACTATGAAAGTTTCATTTTGATTTCATGTATTTTTTTCACTATAGTAGCATAAAATCATTACAGGTAACTATAAGGACATTCCAGAGTTTAATGTCTTTAAAAGACCAAATTATTTGATCTGGTATATGAGGGCAATAACCTTGTGCAATGGAAAAAGGTTAAATAGGTATTGTCTCTTCAATCAGAACAGAGAATAAATATGTAAGATCTCACTCATAGATTAAACATTTCTTTCTTTAAATTACCAATATTTATTGATGTTTGGAAAAAAAAAATTAAAATAAAAAAGATGTACCTTTATGTGGGAAAATGAAGATTTTTTTGAGTGGAAGAATGATGTACTGAAACTGAACACAATTAGTTGAGGATTAAGACAAGCAATTGAAAAAAACACACACAACTGAGCACTTTCAATATAAAACATTTTCTTGAAATACAATATACCATCTGTAAAATACACTGCACAGTGTTGGGTTCTGAGCGTTTGCTTTTCATCTTTTTTTTTCTGTCACTCACTGAAGAAGTAATACTATGTAAAGACCATCGCATTCTATATATTCCACATAATATATTGTAATTACACAGTAATTGTAATGTATATCAATAGATGGCAACACGCAAGTTCTCATCTTCAAAGATGTATTTAGAATATTAAATATATAATAGACATGTCTCACACCAAAGGGCAAAAATAACCTCTGACTTTAAATAAAATTCTCTTTTTGATAGGCACCAAGCACATGGAATTTGTTTTCTATATTAATATGTAGTTCATAGTAAAGACATATATGAACTAAATAACAAATATGTAATTCAAATGAGTATTTACTTCCTATGTGGTTTTAAAATAGTTTTTAAGCTCCAGGGAGTATATTTTATCCTTCACAGGGAATCAGTTGATTTAATAAAGCACACACTAGCCTTTGGCAAACAAATGCAGTGCAAGTAAAAAGTATTTATATATATATATATATATATATATATATATATACACATACATACATACACACACAAATACACACACACACAGGGATGGGAAAATGATCTCTGCAATTTCTTACTAGTTTGGGACTAGAGCAAATGTTAGACCATATATATATATATATATATATATATATATTAGACACTGTATAATGTACAAAACAAAAATAGAACAGAAATATGAGCGTATTGCATCAGAATTCCATTATTTAATAAACAAAATGCACTCACAATGTCAAACCTTCCATATTAAAGATCAGTCTAGTCCTGTAATGGTGCTCAAGAACACGCTCCCAAACAAGCCAGTCTCTTCACCAGAGCTGCAAAGGTCTTTGGTCCAGAAATAATATCAAGATACAACTACAGCATGGGTTCTCTAAGGCTTAGGATGATTACATTTATAAGACAGCCCCCCCCCCATAATAAATGTTACTTTATTTCTTCTGTTTTAAGGAAATTTTAATATTTATTTTTAGTTTTAAGTTTAATTTGAGGAATTCATATTTGATCCAGGGTTCACACACAGTTCTCAAGAACGGATTCTGCTCAACCAAAAGAGAGCTTCACTCATGTTTCAATTAGCAATTTGTTATTCCTCCTGTGCAACACAGTCGCTGAGCGATTTTGACCTCCGTGCCTTTCTTCCACCTACATTTTGCCCTTTGCCTTATTCCACCACAACATAGCAAGTGTCACTGTCGGTTTTTTGCCAGTCAACTGTTGCTTGTGATTTCCAATAGGATAGAGCGGTGTCACTGTTCCGCGCCTCCCCTTATATGCTCTGGTGCCCCCCTGGGGAGGCCTGCACTACAGCATGCAAGCTCTTTCTGGTTATAGACCCAGCAGTCTCAGTTAGAGATGTAAGTAAAACTGCTACAAATGCTTTTTAAAAACCAAACAGCTCTGACTAGTTCTGCAAAAAGTACACTGGGTGCATTAACATTACCTTAGCAGTATCTCAGTACAAAGTCTGGTGAAGAAACTGGCATGCTGGAGATCCACTAGCTCCTGAACTCCATTACAGGACTAGACTGCTGAATGATCATACATGTGAGCTTTACTGAGGTTTGTGAGTGCATTTCAAATTATTGTTAGGAAGTGATTTCTAATATACTACAGAGTTCCTCTTTGCGCTCTTGTTCTTTGCTTAATATATATAGGAGAGGGGGAGAGAGAGAGAGGGGGGGGGGAGAGAGAGAGAGTTATAGTGTGTGTGTGTGTGTGTGTATGTACTGTATATTTGTATGTATATATATATATAATAATTTTTAAAAAAAATGTAATCCAATCATCTCAACAATCTGACAAATGCCATCATTAAACATCTCTTGCTATTGTGTAAAAACCTGGTGCATGTCCCACGCTCCATAGAGAGGCCAAAGAGCAAATTCTGTAAGCTGCATAAACCATCTATTTGAAAACCTGCAATACATAATTTGCTTTCTGGCCTCTCTAAGGAGCATGAGAAAAGCATTTTCTATATTTTAGAGGTTTCTGGAACCTCTGAATAAGGAAGGTGGTGGGGCCCTTAGTGCCACTCGGATACTTTCGTTGTTGAATAAATTCTTGTGCAACAGGAAGATGCTAGAATCTGTGCAAATACAGACTTTAGCGTGTTGCTGTCGCAAAAGAATGAATTCGGGCAACAAATAAATATATATATGTTTTTATTATTAATGAGATTATGATAACCAAACTAAAATGTTTTATTAACAGAAGGGCCTTTGGAATCAGAATTATTCAGTTTACTTTCCCAGAATATCAATTTAACATATTTTTGCACTTTAGATAAGTCTTGCAATTTACTGGAAATAAATATTCAATATATCATTTGGTAATGTATATTATTTGTATGGCAGTAATAATACAAATATGATATTAATTAAATAGATGTAATAAATAATTTGCTTACCCAAAACACTGTTTGGTGAGTGGTTGCAACAAACCATCACGCAATCACACAATGGCAATATGCCAAAAATGAAAATATTGAAACTGTTACATTAACAGGGCACGATCACTGGAAAATTTCCACATTCCCAAAAAATCCTTTCAATCTAGATTCTGTTTAAAATTTATATTTCATGATAGCCGCACAAAACCCTCCAAAAACCCTACTGTTCACACTTCCAGAGAAATCAAACACACATTTCCTTAAAAATGCTGCTTTAGATGTTGTAACGTGTTGTTCATGGGTTCCTGTTCAAATTCACTTTTAAAGACAAATCACTAACAAAAAGTAAATACATTCAACTAACTAACTGTTTTGTAGACATTAAAATAATAATAAAAAAGAAAACAGATCACTACTACAGTGTTCGTTTTTGTTGTTTTCTTTTTTTAAAAGAACTAAACCTTAATTGGGAATATTCTGGTTTACAATGATTTATTGTAATTTGGATTGTTTAGCATAATCAACTTTGAGTGATTTTGTAAAGTGGGTGAGATTGACCTAAGTGGAATAATCCAGCTTCTGCATCAAACAAATAAAAAATACAGGACTTCTTCTAATGGAAGAGGATAAAGAAAAGGGCACATATACAAACAGTGAAGACTCATTAATAAAATAAAGAGTTGATATTCTGCATGTCTCAGTAAAACAACCACACCTATGTAAAGCTCTGTTGGTTAGAGATGTTGCACGGGGTTCAGCAGCTACAAGTGAGAGGCAAACATTAACCAATTCCATTATTTCAAAAATATCAAAGATCCTACACCATTGTCCTTCCTGATTCAGAAAACACTTGATGGCATTTATAAAGCAAATGTTAGTAAATCCATTAGCATATTCTATACCACTGTCCTTCATATTCCTATGCTTTTAAGCAATGACGTGATATTAAGTATGTTCGCTAACTAGTGCTTTCCATGTAATCCAGTTTTATGCTCTATTCAGTCTGTGAAAAAGGGAATAACAAATGGGGCATAAGGTAAATTATGTATTTGTTCATTCATCAACATAAACGTGTACATTTGGTTTTCTTGAATAATGATCTTTTTAAAACTTGGATGACCTGCAAAAGAAATTAAACGAGCAAGGTCCTTCTGCAAAACTAAAAATTGCAACATATATTGCCCTCATGATGGTGTAGTAAAAAAAAAAAGTTTTCTAAACCAGTATGCTCCTAGTTTTGTTATTTCTATACAGCAGGATATTTTCAGGGGGGTAGTACAATTACATTACACTCTGCTTGTAATTGGAATGCAATCATCATTAGTTTTGTGAACTTTGGACAAGGTCCAACACACACCACCCATTCACCAAAAATACTTCCTTTGGTAGCTACAAGAATTTATCTTTTTTTTTTCTGTTCAGTTTTAATATGGTATTCAAAAGAATTATGTACACTCTTCTTACTCTCCCTCCTAAATGATAGGAGAACCAGAAAATATTCTTTTATGGTGTACGTTGTCTCTTCAGTTTCTTTTAAAAAAAAAAGTTTTCACGTGCCCATGATGCAATTAGTGGACGAAGGCAGCATTGTGCTTTGTGAATATGAAAACAGCAAGGAATGTATCTACTGTTTATGGCAAAATTAATATGCTCCAGCGATTATGTGATGAAATCCACAATTTGGAATTGCTAGTTTTGCTTACACTTGCAAAGAGGCCCAAACCACCAAAGAATGAAATAGGATATGGTCTTAAATGTCTGTTTTACCCCCAGGAATTGCTGCGAGGGCTGACCTTCAGTTCAGTCCAGCAGGAGGAAATTGACTGTGCAATTTTCTGTTGTGTTACTTTGTACAGTCTATGTACATTATACAAGGTTCTTAAGGGCTACACTGTTGTACTTCTTGTCCCTGCAACTTGAGGACGTGCAAATTCAACAAAATCATCGATAAGAACTGGCCATGCCCCTAGGAAAGAAAAAAAGTAAAGTAAAGCATTTTTTACATTAAAAAATAAAGGTTTAATTATTCCTAATTTTATAATGGTACAAAGCAGACTTGTGCATTCGGCATAAGTAGGCAGTGACGTTTGTATCTTTTCAGAGCCAAATTTCTTCTTGTGAAAGTGAAGCACACTAAAACCTGGATTTGCACACATTTTAGTATACTTCACTTTCACAAGAAGAAATTTGGCTCCAAAAAAATCAGAGAAAAGTCTGCCTACTTCCGTATTTGGCATTGAACGCTTATGAAGTCTCTTACAGGGGTAAAAATAGGAAAATATGTCACTATAATGTTTTGCAATGCTGAGACAACAAGGACATCTACAAAGAATGGATTCTGTTGCATTAGGCACTACACACACAAACCTCTACCTGCACTCACATATGTATCCCTGTACACTCAGAAAGAAACAAAGGGTTGCTATGCCCTTCTACTTAAATGATTCTCTAAGCTATATCACCAGCATCTACCTATCCGTACTATACAAACCTCAGACCCAAATTAGCAATGCACTTAATAAATAAAATATTTGGAGAGCAAAGGAGAGAGAAGGCATCATTCCATTTAAGTAACCAACAAAATGTGATACGCTGCTAAAGCACCATACCGGTCACATATCCATAGAGGAGTAGACAGAGGGGGGAGAACCTTTTCTAAAAAGTGAGTACACTGTGCTGACATGAATGCAAGGCACAAATAAAATACTAGAGCTAGAAAGTTAAAAGAAAATCTGCAGCAGGATTATTATTAATGTACATTTTAAGACTATTCCTGATTAGCAAAATCCCAGCCTATTTTATATTATATGTTTCTTTATAGGAATAGTAAAAGAGGTTAAGTAACATAAAGTCCCAACTCTGCATTATGTATTTTCAAACCTACTAGCACATCTGCTTAAATTAAAGGGAAAGTAAAGTCAAAATTAAACAAACTGATTGGATAGAGCATTACATTTGAAACAACTTTCCAATTTACTTCTATAATTATTATTTTTTAGTTCTCTTGGCATCCTTTGTTAAAGAGTTTTCCTAGGTGAGTTCAGGAGCATGCATGTGTGTCTAACCATCTGGCAGAAGTGTTTGCACAGTTGTTTATAGCAATGTGATAAATAGTTACAAACACTAGACTGCTATAGACAAGTGCACCTATCAGCCTACCTAGCAAAGGATACCAAAACAAAGGATACCAAAAGAACAAAGCAAATTTTATAATACAATTAACCCCTTCACACAATCCGACGTATATATACGTTGTGCGGTACTTTGGCTATCGTACCGCACCACGGGTATATGTTGTTGCTTCAGGAGGCTCCAGCAATCTCGGCTGTTAAGTTACAGCTGAGAGCTGGAGCTCCTGAAGCTTCAGACATCTGCCTCATATGGAGCAGGAGCGCAATCGGTGCTCCGGTTCCATATGAGGCCAGATGCCTGATTGTTACAGATGGTGACACTGTGTGTGTCACCGTCTGTAACGATCTTCTGCTGGAGCTGGTGGGAGGTGTGGACGGAAGTCGGGTGGCCAGCCCAACAGGGGAGGCGGGAGGGGCCCTACGCTATAGAACAGAAAAAAAACAAAGGGTCAGGGAGGGATGGGGCAGCTACGCTACAGAAAAGGGAATCTGGGGCCCCCCCTAACTAAAGATTGTGGGTGGGGAAAGTGGGGGCATACACTGCCTTATATTTATAAAAAAAAAAATTGATAAAAAAAACAAAGAAAATAAAAAAAACGGACAGCTGCCAGTACCTAAGATGCCGCCTAACAGTCAGAGGGGGCAGGTCAGGGAAGTTGGGGGATCATACACTGGAGAAATATAAAAAAAAAAAAAAGACTGCCAGTACCTTAGATGGGGGTTACCAGTGGGGTGGGGGAGGATAGAGAGCTGCTATGGAGGGATCAGGGGGTGGGGAGCGTCAGATAGGAGGCTAATATCTACACTAAAGCTAACATTAACCTTTTAACCTACCTAATTAATCCCTTCACTGCCGGGAATAATATAAGTGGTGCGCAGCTGCAATTAGCGGCCTTCTAATTACCAAAAAGCAATGGCAAAGACATATATCTGCTATAGCTATCTGCTATAACAAAGGGGATCCCAGAGAAACTTTTACAAACATTTATGCCATGATTGGGACAAGCAGTAAGTAAATAATTTCTGTGAGAAACCAAAAGTTTGTGAAAAAAGTACCACATTTTTTTTTATTTGATAGCATTTGGCAGTGAAATGGTGCCAGGAAATATATCAAAATTGGCTTAGATCTACTTAAAAATATATATAGATTTGAGAGGTAAATAAAAAAACAAGGCTCTATTTCTGTTTAAATGGAGTGATAGCAAAAATGCTAAAAATGCTCTGGTATTTTGGGCAAGTTTTTGTCTGGAAGTCCCGGTAGTGAAAGGGTTAAATTGGAAAGTTGTTTAAAATTGCATGCTCTATCTGAACCATGGCAGTTTAATTTTGGTCCCTTTTATAACCTAACAATCTAATAATGTCATAAGATGATATCATATACAAATGATATCATGAACATGATTACAATGCAACTGTAGCATCAATTTAGCCTTTAGCAGTAAAAGGTTTTATTTTTGTTTTTAAAAAGAGAATGGAGATACCTTCTTCATCATAGTTTGACAGGTCATCAGCTATCATTGTACTGAAATCTAGGAGGAGGTTCCATGTATCCTTAGGGATTGATCGTTTATGATGTTCCTAGTTTAAAAAAAAACATTTTAAGAACAAATATGATGCAATCTGATAATTAGTATGGATGCAGTTTTTTCACAAGCATGTTTATCATCATTTCTAGAATGTCAGAAAACACACTGTTGACATTCGTAATGAGAAAATAAACTTAAGATAAAACATAAAACTACATTTCTAAATACAATATATTCACTTACCAACAAAAACTTGTTCCACAAATCTAGGAATTTAAATCTTCCACTAAGTACTAAATTCCAGTAGGCGATGGCCATTTCTAAATCTGAAAAGTGACACATTTAAAAAAGTTATTTAAAGCTCTTTCACAAAACATATATGACCAGATAAGTTAAAAAAAAAGAAAAACAGAATTTATGCTTACCTGATAAATTACTTTCTCCAACGGTGTGTCCGGTCCACGGCGTCATCCTTACTTGTGGGAATATCTCTTCCCCAACAGGAAATGGCAAAGAGTCCCAGCAAAGCTGGCCATATAGTCCCTCCTACGCTCCGCCCACCCCAGTCATTCGACCGACGGACAGGAGGAAAATATAGGAGAAACCATATGGTACCGTGGTGACTGTAGTTAGAGAAAATAATTCATCAGACCTGATTAAAAAACCAGGGCGGGCCGTGGACCGGACACACCGTTGGAGAAAGTAATTTATCAGGTAAGCATAAATTCTGTTTTCTCCAACATTGGTGTGTCCGGTCCACGGCGTCATCCTTACTTGTGGGAACCAATACCAAAGCTTTAGGACACGGATGAAGGGAGGGAGCAAAGCAGGTTAACTAAACGGAAGGCACCACGGCTTGCAAAACCTTTCTCCCAAAAATAGCCTCCGAAGAAGCAAAAGTATCAAATTTGTAAAATTTGGCAATAGTGTGCAGTGAAGACCAAGTCGCTGCCTTACATATCTGATCAACAGAAGCCTCGTTCTTGAAGGCCCATGTGGAAGCCACAGCCCTAGTGGAGTGAGCTGTGATTCTTTCAGGAGGCTGCCATCCGGCAGTCTTGTAAGCCAATCGGATGATGCTTTTAAACCAAAAGGAAAGAGAGGTAGAAGTCGCTTTTTGACCTCTCCTTTTACCAGAATAGACGACAAACAGAGAAGATGTTTGTCTGAAATCTTTTGTAGCTTCTAAATAGAATTTTAGAGCACGGACTACGTCCAAATTGTGTAACAAACGTTCCTTCTTTGAAACTGGATTCGGACACAAAGAAGGTACAACTATCTCCTGGTTAATATTTTTGTTAGAAACAACCTTTGGAAGAAAACCAGGCTTAGTACGCAAAACCACCTTATCTGCATGGAACACCAGATAGGGCGGAGAACACTGCAGAGCAGATAACTCTGAAACTCTTCTAGCAGAAGAAATAGCAACCAAAAACAAAACTTTCCAAGATAACAACTTAATATCTATGGAATGTAGAGGTTCAAACGGAACCCCTTGAAGAACTGAAAGAACTAGATTTAAACTCCAGGGAGGAGTCAAAGGTCTGTAAACAGGCTTGATCCTAAACAGAGCCTTAACAAATGCTTGAACATCTGGCATAGCTGCCAGTCGTTTGTGTAGTAAGACAGATAAAGCAGAAATCTGTCCTTTTAGAGAACTCGCAGATAATCCTTTATCCAAACCTTCTTGCAGAAAGGAAAGAATCTTAGGAATTTTTACCTTATTCCAAGGGAATCCCTTGGATTCACACCAGCAGATATATCTTTTCCATATTTTATGGTAAATCTTTCTAGTTACCGGTTTTCTGGCCTGAACCAGAGTATCAATCACCGAATCTGAAAACCCACGCTTTGATAGAATCAAGCGTTCAATCTCCAAGCCGTCAGCTGGAGGGAGACCAGATTTGGATGTTCGAATGGACCCTGAACAAGAAGGTCCTGTCTCAAAGGTAGCTTCCATGGTGGAGCCGATGACATATTCACCAGGTCTGCATACCAAGTCCTGCGTGGCCACGCAGGAGCTATCAAGATCACCGAGACCCTCTCCTGTTTGATTCTGGCTACCAGCCTGGGAATGAGAGGAAACGGTGGGAACACATAAGCTAGGTTGAAGGTCCAAGGCGCTACTAGTGCATCCACTAGAGTCGCCTTGGGATCCCTGGATCTGGACCCGTAGCAAGGAACCTTGAAGTTCTGACGAGACGCCATCAGATCCATGTCTGGAATGCCCCATAATTGAGTCAACTGGGCAAAAATCTCCGGGTGGAGTTCCCCCTCCCCCGGATGGAGTGTCTGACGACTCAGATAATCCGCTTCCCAGTTTTCCACACCTGGGATGTGGATCGCAGATAGATGGCAGGAGTGATTCTCCGCCCATTGTATTATTTTGGTTACTTCTTTCATCGCCAGGGAACTCCTTGTTCCCCCCTGATGATTGATATACGCAACAGTCGTCATGTTGTCTGATTGGAATCTTATGAATCTGGCCTTTGCAAGCTGAGGCCAAGCCCTGAGAGCTCTTAGTTCCAGAATGTTTATCGGGAGAATAGACTCTTCCCGAGACCATAGTCCCTGAGCTTTCAGGGATTCCCAGACCGCACCCCAGCCCACTAGACTGGCGTCGGTCGTGACAATGACCCACTCTGGTCTGCGGAAGCTCATTCCCTGGGATAGGTGGTCCAGGGATATCCACCAACGGAGTGAATCTCTGGTCTTCTGATCTACTTGAATCACTGGAGACAAGTCTGTATAGTCCCCATTCCACTGTTTCAGCATGCACAGTTGTAATGGTCTTAGATGAATTCGCGCAAAAGGAACTATTTCCATTGCTGCAACCATCAACCCTACTACTTCCATGCACTGAGCTATGGAAGGACGTGGAACAGAATGAAGAACTTGACAAGGGCTTAGAAGTTTTGACTTTCTGACATCTGTCAGAAAGATCCTCATTTCTAAGGAATCTATTATTGTTCCCAGGAAGGGAACTCTTGTTGACGGAGACAGAGAACTTTTTTCTATGTTCACCTTCCATCCGTGAGATCTGAGAAAGGCCAGAACGATGTCTGTATGAGCCTTTGCTTTTGAAAGGGACGACGCTTGTATTAGAATGTCATCCAAGTATGGTACTACTGCAATGCCCCTCGGTCTTAGAACCGCTAGAAGGGACCCGAGTACCTTTGTGAAAATCCTTGGAGCAGTGGCTAATCCGAATGGGAGGGCCACAAACTGGTAATGTTTGTCCAGAAAGGCGAACCTTAGGAACTGATGATGTTCTTTGTGGATAGGAATATGTAGGTACGCATCCTTTAGATCCACGGTAGGCATAAATTGACCTTCCTGGATATTGGGTAGAATCGTTCGACTGGTTTCCATTTTGAACGATGGTACCCTGAGAAAATTGTTTAGGATCTTTAAATCCAGAATTGGTCTGAAGGTTCCCTCTTTTTTGGGAACTACGAACAGATTTGAGTAAAATCCCATTCCTTGTTCCGTCATTGGAACTGGGTGTATCACTCCCATCTTTAGCAGGTCTTCTACACAATGTAAGAACGCCTGTCTCTTTATTTGGTTTGAGGATAAGTGAGACATGTGGAACCTTTCCCTTGAGGGTAGTTCCTTGAATTCCAGAAGATAACCCTGAGAAACTATTTATAGCGTCCAGGGATCCTGAACATCTCTTGCCCAAGCCTGAGCAAAGAGAGAGAGTCTGCCCCCCACTAGATCCGGTCCCGGATCGGGGGCTACTCCTTCATGCTGTTTTGTTAGCGGTAGCAGGCTTCTTGGTCTGCTTACCCTTGTTCCAGCCTTGCATCGGTTTCCAGGCTGGTTTGGACTGTGAGGCATTACCCTCTTGCTTAGAGGATGCAGAATTAGAGGCCGGTCCGTTCCTGAAATTACGAAAGGAACGAAAATTAGACTTATTCTTGGCCTTGAAAGGCCTATCTTGTGGGAGGGCGTGGCCCTTTCCCCCAGTGATGTCTGAGATAATCTCTTTCAATTCTGGTCCAAAGAGAGTTTTACCCTTGAAGGGGATGTTAAGCAATTTTGTCTTGGATGATACATCCGCTGACCAAGACTTTAGCCAAAGCGCTCTGCGCGCCACAATTGCAAACCCTGAATTTTTCGCCGCTAATCTAGCTAATTGCAAAGCGGCATCTAAAACAAAAGAGTTAGCCAACTTAAGTGCGTGAACTCTGTCCATAACCTCCTCATATGGAGTCTCTCTACTGAGCGACTTTTCTAGTTTCTTGAACCAGAACCACGCTGCTGTAGTGACAGGAACAATGCACGAAATGGGTTGTAGAAGGTAACCTTGCTGTACAAAAATCTTTTTAAGCAAACCTTTTTATCCATAGGATCTTTGAAAGCACAACTATCTTCGATAGGAATAGTAGTGCGCTTGTTTAGAGTAGAAACTGCCCCCTCGACCTTAGGAACTGTCTGCCATAAGTCCTTTCTGGGGTCGACCATAGGAAATAATTTCTTAAATATAGGAGGGGGTACAAAAGGTATGCCGGGCTTCTCCCACTCCTTATTCACTATGTCCGCCACCCGCTTGGGTATAGGAAAAGAGTCGGGGTGCACCGGAACCTCTAGGAACTTGTCCATCTTGCATAATTTTTCTGGAATGACCAAGTTGTCACAATCATCCAGAGTAGATAACACCTCCTTAAGCAGTGCGCGGAGATGTTCTAGAAGTACTAGGGGCCTCCTGCGTGGGCAAAACTGGCGTAGACACAAAAGGAGATGATGTAGAACCATGTCTACTCCCTTCATCTGAGGAATCATCTTGGGCAATTTCATTATTTGTGGCAGTACTGTCCTTACTTTGTTTGGACGCTATGGCACAATTATCACACAATTTTGAAGGGGGAGACACATTGGCTTTCATACATATAGAACATAGCTTATCTGAAGGCACAGACATGTTAAACAGGCTTAAACTTGTCAATAAAGCACAAAAACCGTTTTAAAACAAAACCGTTACTGTCTCTTTAAATTTTAAACAGAGCACACTTTATTACTGAATATGTGAAAATATATGAAGGAATTGTTCAAAATTTACCAAAATTTCACCAGTGTCTTAAAGCATTAAAAGTATTAAACACCAATTTTCAGAGCTTTAACCCTTAAAATAACGAAACCGGAGCCGGTTACAGATTTAACCCCTATACAGTCCCAGACCAAATGATGCCTTCTAGGAACTTTTCCAACTACTTTCAGGTCCTCACACATGCATCTGCATGTCTTGCACTCAAAAACAACTGCACAGTAATGGCGCGAAAATGAGGCTCAGCCTACAACTGGGAAGGCCCTTCCTGACTGGAAAAGGTTTCTAACATAGTGCCTGACGTTAAAAAACGTTCCCCTAGTTTATAAGTGTGAATTATCAGCATAAACATGTATAAAATGTCCAAATAAAGCAATCGATTTAGCCCATGAAAGTGTCTACCAGTTTTATAGCCCATATTAAGCCCTTTATTCTGTTTGAGACTAAGAAAATGGCTTACCGGTCCCCATGAGGGGAAATGACAGCCTTCCAGCATTACACAGTCTTGTTAGAAATATGGCTAGTCATACCTTAAGCAGAAAAGTCTGCTAACTGTTTCCCCCAACTGAAGTTACTTCATCTCAACAGTCCTATGTGGAAACAGCAATCGATTTTAGTTACTGTCTGCTAAAATCATCTTCCTCTCACAAACAGAAATCTTCATCTTTTTCTGTTTCAGAGTAAATAGTACATACCAGCACTATTTTAAAATAACAAACTCTTGATAGTAGAATAAAAAAACTACAACTAAACACCACATACTCTTAACCATCTCCGTGGAGATGTTGCCTGTGCAACGGCAAAGAGAATGACTGGGGTGGGCGGAGCCTAGGAGGGACTATATGGCCAGCTTTGCTGGGACTCTTTGCCATTTCCTGTTGGGGAAGAGATATTCCCACAAGTAAGGATGACGCCGTGGACCGGACACACCAATGTTGGAGAAAACAAACACAAACACACAAATTCAAGACGTCATAAGAACTTGCATATAGGGAAACTGAATTATCAGAGAAACGTGGAAGTGTTAACAAACCTTAAAGGGACAGTTCACCCAAAAAAATGTCTCCCTTTTAAATTGTTCCAATTATTCATGTTACCTGCTGAAGTGTTTTTTAAATTATTGACAAGTAGCTCCTTTACCCCTATTTTGGCATTTGAAATAGCCGATTTAGCCTGTGGTATCCCAACCTATACTGAAAGTTTCTATACTGGAGTATATTCTATTGAATAGCCTAAGTAAACACAGCCAGCAGAAGAGATTACACTCTCAGTGGGGGGCATGATAGTTAAGTAATAAAATTATAATTTTCCATTGTTCTCTCTAAGTATTGAGCTTTGGTTTTCTAGACAAATATAAGATAAGAAAGTAAGTCTGTGTACATAAAAGTGATAAAACAATTTTACAGTGTACTGTCCCTTTAACTTAACCTTTGTGGAAAAACTCCCACTTCCCTGGAAGTACCTAAAAAGGCTGTCAGATCATCTCAGCAGTCACCTCTGATGAATTCAAGGATCAGGTGTATTGATAAGCCCACAAAACTGATCAAATTAGCCAAACAATGTAGCAACAGGAATCCAGACAATAGCAATGATGATAAAGATTAACCACTGTTAAAACTGTAAGATCTCCAGCACCTACATTTACACAAATGTTGCACACACCATCAGATGAATACGGTTATAGAATACGGTATACAAAATACCAGATGCCACATTCATTGTGCCATCCCAGTGCATGATAACATTTGTTACCGAGGCTGGCAAGGACCTGACGGTGTGGGACACTTTATAAGTGTGTATATATATTTTTTGTATCAGAGTCCACTTATGAGAACATTGTAATCACTAAGTTGGCCATGACTGAGAAAAATATCATTTTAACCCCCATTTTTAAAATAATTTTATTTAAGGCTTGTTTTATTTCTCTCCTCTGTCAGAGTGTATTATACAATAGCTAAGTCAGGGAATTGTAGAAATATACTTAAAAAAATATCAGCACTTTATTCACAAGAAACAATGGTTTATAAACTTTACAATAGTTCTGTAATTTAAAAAAAATCAAATAAAGCATTAAATATACTATTTAATGTATGTATAGAAATATGTAATAAATGGTTTACTATACACGAAATCTATTCCATCAGGTTTTTTTATATACATATATTTAAAAAGGCGCTCTCTACTCCAGTATTAATTAAAAATCACGTTCACAAATTAAAGTTATGCTTAATTAAAGGGACAGTCTACACTAAAATTATTATTGTTTAAAAAGATAGATAACGCCTTTACTACCCATTCCCCAGCTTTGCACAACCAACATTGTTAGATTAATATACTTTATAACATTTAAACCTCTACATTTCTGCCTGTTTCTAAGCCACTACAGACAGCCTCTTAATCACATGCTTTTTTTTTTTTATTAGCTTTTCACAATAGGAGACCAGTGTTCCCTCTAAGGCCAATTTTGTGAGCGGCACAGCAGTGAAACAGTTAATAAGGGAACTATTGGGAAGGAGAAATGCTGGTGCAATGATAAATGCCGACAGCGTATGTTGTCTGCATTTATCGATGTGCAGCGGACATGATACGCTACATCGCACTATGATAAATCTAGCCCATAGAGTATATGGTCAGTTGTGAGACAGCAAGGTAACAGGGAACTATCTTTTACATAGGCTACTGAAAGTGGAACTATGGAGTGTTAGCAGTGAGTGCAACTGTGGAAGCCAAGCAGTCTTTGAAGATGAAAGTGGAGTTCGTGGCAGCAGATTCTGTGAGGACCTTAGGTTAGCGGCACAGAGAGAGAAACCCCTGAGCAGTCCTAAAAATCAGAGACTCATTGCCACAAAATCTTGGAGGGCTGGCCCATCAATGAGCCCCACAAGATATTGGTTTAGTATTAATATTTACTGTACTGTATTAGTATTTTCTTACAGAAGTATAGCATTTAAAGCATCATATTAGCTGGTTTGTTTATGTAATAAAAGTTGTACATATTGTTTTGTACTTTTATTAGGTTTTTCTTTCTACCAGTGTTTTATTTTTGTTCACAAAAACAGAATTTATGTTTACCTGATAAATTACTTTCTCCAACGGTGTGTCCGGTCCACGGCGTCATCCTTACTTGTGGGATATTCTCTTCCCCAACAGGAAATGGCAAAGAGCCCAGCAAAGCTGGTCACATGATCCCTCCTAGGCTCCGCCTTCCCCAGTCATTCGACCGACGTAAAGGAGGAATATTTGCATAGGAGAAATCATATGATACCGTGGTGACTGTAGTTAAAGAAAAGAAATCATCAGACCTGATTAAAAAACCAGGGCGGGCCGTGGACCGGACACACCGTTGGAGAAAGTAATTTATCAGGTAAACATAAATTCTGTTTTCTCCAACATAGGTGTGTCCGGTCCACGGCGTCATCCTTACTTGTGGGAACCAATACCAAAGCTTTAGGACACGGATGATGGGAGGGAGCAAATCAGGTCACCTAGATGGAAGGCACCACGGTTTGCAAAACCTTTCTCCCAAAAATAGCCTCAGAAGAAGCAAAAGTATCAAATTTGTAAAATTTGGTAAAAGTGTGCAGTGAAGACCAAGTCGCTGCCTTACATATCTGATCAACAGAAGCCTCGTTCTTAAAGGCCCATGTGGAAGCCACGGCCCTAGTGGAATGAGCTGTGATTCTTTCAGGAGGCTGCCGTCCGGCAGTCTCATAAGCCAATCTTATGATGCTTTTAAGCCAAAAAGAGCACGGACAACGTCCAAATTGTGTAACAAACGTTCCTTCTATGAAACTGAATTCGGACACAAAGAAGGTACAACTATCTCCTGGTTAATATTTTTGTTGAAAACAACCTTCGGAAGAAAACCAGGCTCAGTACGTAAAAACCACCTTATCTGCATGGACCAGATAGGGCGGAGAACACTGCAGAGCAGATAACTCAGAAACTCTTCTAGCGGAAGAAATTGCAACCTAAAACAAAACTTTCCAAGATAATAACTTAATATCTATGGAATGTAAGGGTTCAAACGGAACCCCTTGAAGAACTGAAAGAACTAGATTAAGACTCCAGGGAAGAGTCAAAGGTCTGTAAACAGGCTTGATTCTAACCAGAGCCTGAACAAACACTTAAACGTCTGGCACAGCTGCCAGCCTTTTGTGAAGTAAAACAGATAAAGCAGAGATCTGTCCCTTCAGAGAACTCGCAGAAAATCCTTTCTCCAAACCTTCTTGTAGAAAGGAAAGAATCTTAGGAATTTTTATCTTGTTCCATGGGAATCCTTTAGATTCACACCAACAGATATATTTGTTCCATATATTATGGTAAATTTTTCTAGTTACAGGCTTTCTAGCCTGAATAAGAGTATCTATTACAGAATCTGAAAACCCACGCTTTGATAAAATCAAGCGTTCAAACTCCAAGCAGTCAGTTGGAGGAAAACCAGATTCGGATGTTCGAATGGACCCTGAATAAGAAGGTCCTGTCTCAAAGGTAGCTTCCATGGTGGAGCCGATGACACATTCACCAGGTCTGCATACCAAGTCCTGCGTGGCCACACAGGAACTATCAAGGTCACCGAAGCCCTCTCCAGATTGATCCTGGCTACCAGCCTGGGAATGAGAGGAAACGGTGGGAATACATAAGCTAGGTTGAAGATCCAAGGTGCTACTATTGTATCCAATAGAGTCGCCTTGGGATCCCTGGATTTGGACCCGTAACAAGGGACCATGAAGTTCTGACGAGAGGCCATCAGAACTAAGTCTGGAATGCCCCATAATTGAGTTATTTGGGCAAAGATTTCCAGATGGAGTTCCCACTCCCCCGGATGCTCCTCCATCGCCAGGGAACTCCTTGTTACCCCCTGATGATTGATATATGTAACAGTCGTCATGATGACTGATTGAAACCTTATGAATTTGGCCTTTGCTAGTCGAGGCCAAGCCTTGAGAGCATTGACTATCGCTCTCAGTTCCATTATGTTTATCGGGAGAAGAGAGTCTTCCCGAAACCATAGACCCTGAGTTTTCAGGGGTTCCCAGACCGCGCCCCAGCCCACCAGACTGGCGTCGGTCGTGACAATGACCTATTCTGGTCTGCGGAAGCTCATTCCCTGTGACAGGTTGTCCAGGGTCAGCCACCAACGGAGTGAATCTCTGGTTATTTGATCTACTTGTATCGTCGGAGACAAGTCTGTATAATCCCCATTCCACTGTCTGAGCATGCCCAGGTGCAATGGTCTTAGATGAATTCGTGCAAAAGGAACTATGTCCATTGCCGCAACCATCAACCCTATTACTTCCATGGACTGCGCTATGGAAGGAAGAAGAACAGAATGAAGTACCTGACAAGAGCCTAGAAGTTTTGATTTTCTGGCCTCTGTCAGAAAAAACCTTCATTTCTAAGGAAACTATTATTGTTCCCAAGAAGGGAACTCTTGTTGACGGGGGACAGAGAACTTTTTTCTATGTTCACTTTCCACCTGTGAGATCTGAGAAAGGCTAGGACAATGTCCGTATGAGCCCTTGCTTTTGACAGAGACGACACTTGAATCAGGATGTCGTCCAAGTAAGGTACTACTGTAATGCCCCTTGGTCTTAGCACCGCTAGAAGGGACCCTAGTACCCTTGTGAAAATCCTTGGAGCAGTGGCTAATCCGAATGGAAGTGCCACAGGTAATGCTTGTCCAGAAAGGCGAACCTTAGGAACCGAAAATGTTCCTTGTGGATAGGAATACGTAGGTACGCATCCTTTAAGTCCACCGTGGTCATGAATTGACCTTCCTGGATGGTAGGAAGGATCGTTCGAATGGTTTCCATTTTGAATGATGAAACCCTTAGAAACTTGTTTAGAATCTTGAGATCTAAAATAGGTCTGAATGTTCCCTCTTTTTTGGGAATTATGAACAGGTTGGAGTAAAAACCCATCCCCTGTTCTCCTAATGGAACAGGATGAATCACTCCCATGCTTAACAGGTCTTCTACACAGTGTAAGAATGCCTGTTCGAAGATAATTGAGACCCGTGGAACCTTCCCCTTGGGGGTAGTTCCCTGAATTCCAGGAGATAACCTTGAGAAACTATTTCTAGCGCCCAAGGGTCCTGAACATCTCTTGCCCCTGAGCAAAGAGAGAAAGTCTGCCCCCCACCAGATCCTTCCCAGATCAGGGGCCAACACTTCATGCTGTTTTGGTAGCAGTGGCAGGTGACTTGGCCTGCTTACCCTTGTTCCAGCCTTGCATCGGCCTCCAGGCTGGCTTGGTTTGAGAAGTATTACCCTCTTGCTTAGAGGGTGTAGAGGCTAGTCCGTTTCTGCGAAAGGGACGAAAATTTGGCTTCTTTTTAGCCTTAAAAGACCTATCCAGAGGAAGGGCGTGGCCCTTTCCCCCAGTGATGTCTGAAATAATCTCTTTCAAGTCAGGGCCAAACAGTGTTTTACCCTTGAAAGGGATGTTAAGCAAAAGCGCTCTGCGCGCCACGATAGCAAACCCTGAATTATTCGCCGCTAATCTAGCTAATTGCAAAGCGGCATCTAAAATAAAAAAGAGTTAGCCAATTTAAGAGCTTGAACTCTGTCCAAAACCTCCTCGTACGAGGATTCTTTATTGAGCGACTTTTCTAGTTCTTCGAACCAGAAACACGCAGCTGTAGTGACAGGAACAATGCATGAAATTGGTTGTAGAAGGTAACCTTGCTGAACAAACCTCTTTTTAAGCAAACCCTCTAACCTTTAATCCATAGGATCTTGAAAGCACAACTATCTTCTATAGGAATAGAAGTGCGTTTGTTTAGAGTAGAAACCGCCCCCTCGACCTTGGGGACTGTATGCTATAAGTCCTTTCTGGGGTCGACTATAGGAACTAATTTCTTAAATATAGGGGGAGGACAAAAGGTATGCCGGGCCTTTCCCACTCCTTATTTACTATGTCCGCCACCCGCTTGGGTATAGGAAAAACATCGGGGGGCACCGGAACCTCTAGGAACTTGTCCATCTTACCTAATTTCTCTGGAATGACCAAATTGTCACAATCATCCAGAGTAGATAATACCTCCTTAAGTAGTGCGTGGAGATGTTGAAATTTAAATTTAAAAGTTACAATATCAGGTTCTGCTTGTTGAGAAATTTTCCCTGAATCTGAAATTTCTCCCTCAGACAAAACCTCCCTCCTGGCCCCTTCAGATAGGTGTGAGGGTATGTCAGAACAGATATCATCAGCGTCCTCTTGCTCTTCAGTGTTTAAAACAGAGCAATCACGCTTTCTCTGATAAGTAGGCATTTTGGAAAAAAACATAATTTATGCTTACCTGATAAATTCCTTTCTTCTGTAGTGTGATCAGTCCACGGGTCATCATTACTTCTGGGATATTACTCCTCCCCAACAGGAAGTGCAAGAGGATTCACCCAGCAGAGCTGCATATAGCTCCTCCCCTCTACGTCACTCCCAGTCATTCGACCAAGGACCAACGAGAAAGGAAAAGCCAAGGGTGAAGTGGTGACTGGAGTATAAATTAAAAAATATTTACCTGCCTTAAAAACAGGGCGGGCCGTGGACTGATCACACTACAGAAGAAAGGAATTTATCAGGTAAGCATAAATTATGTTTTCTTCTGTTAAGTGTGATCAGTCCACGGGTCATCATTACTTCTGGGATACCAATACCAAAGCAAAAGTACACGGATGACGGGAGGGATAGGCAGGCTCTTTATACAGAAGGAACCACTGCCTGAAGAACCTTTCTCCCAAAAATAGCCTCCGATGAAGCAAAAGTGTCAAATTTGGAAAATTTGGAAAAAGTATGAAGCGAAGACCAAGTTGCAGCCTTGCAAATCTGTTCAACAGAGGCCTCATTCTTGAAGGCCCAAGTGGAAGCCACAGCTCTAGTAGAATGAGCTGTAATTCTTTCAGGAGGCTGCTGTCCAGCAGTCTCATAAGCTAAACGAATTATGCTACGAAGCCAAAAAGAAAGAGAGGTAGCGGAAGCTTTTTGACCTCTCCTCTGCCCAGAGTAAATGACAAACAGAGAAGACGTTTGTCGAAATTCCTTAGTTGCCTGTAAGTAAAATTTTAGAGCACGGACTACATCCAGGTTGTGCAGTAGACGTTCCTTCTTTGAAGAAGGATTTGGGCATAAAGAAGGAACAACAATCTCTTGATTGATATTCCTGTTAGTAACTACCTTAGGTAAGAACCCAGGTTTAGTACGCAGGACTACCTTATCCGAATGAAAAATCAAATAAGGAGAATCACAATGTAAGGCTGATAATTCAGAGACTCTTCGAGCCGAGGAAATAGCCATTAAAAATAGAACTTTCCAAGATAACAACTTTATATCAATGGAATGAAGGGGTTCAAACGGAACGCCCTGTAAAACATTAAGAACAAGGTTTAAACTCCATGGTGGAGCAACAGTTTTAAACACAGGCTTAATCCTGGTCAAAGCCTGACAAAAAGCCTGGACGTCAGGAACTTCTGACAGACGTTTGTGTAACAGAATGCCTTTAATGAACTAGCAGATAAACCCTTTTCTAAACCTTCTTGTAGAAAAGACAATATCCTAGGAATCCTAACCTTACTCCAAGAGTAACCTTTGGATTCACACCAATATAGGTATTTACGCCATATCTTATGGTAAATCTTTCTGGTAACAGGTTTCCTAGCCTGTATTAAGGTATCAATAACTGACTCAGAAAACCCACGTCTTGATAAAATCAAGCGTTCAATTTCCAAGCAGTCAGCTTCAGAGAAGTTAGATTTTGATGTTTGAAGGGACCCTGTATCAGAAGGTCCTGTTTCAGAGGTAGAGACCAAGGTGGACAGGATGACATGTCCACCAGGTCTGCATACCAAGTCCTGCGTGGCCACGCAGGTGCTATTAGAATCACTGATGCTCTCTCTTGTTTGATTCTGGCAATCAATCGAGGAAGCAACGGGAAGGGTGGAAACACGTAAGCCATCCTGAAGTCCCAAGGTGCTGTCAGAGCATCTATCAGGACTGCTCCTGGATCCCTGGATCTGGACCCGTAACGAGGAAGCTTGGCGTTCTGTCGAGACGCCATGAGATCTATCTCTGGTTTGCCCCAACGTCGCAGTATTTGGGCAAAGACCTCCGGATGAAGTTCCCACTCCCCCGGATGAAAAGTCTGACGACTTAAGAAATCCGCCTCCCAGTTCTCCACTCCCGGGATGTGGATTGCTGACAGGTGGCAAGAGTGAGACTCTGCCCAGAGAATTATCTTTGATACTTCCATCATAGCTAGGGAGCTTCTTGTCCCTCCCTGATGGTTGATGTAAGCTACAGTCGTGATGTTGTCCGACTGAAACCTGATGAACCCCCGAGTTGTCAACTGGGGCCAAGCCAGGAGGGCATTGAGAACTGCTCTCAATTCCAGAATGTTTATTGGCAGGAGACTCTCCTCCTGACTCCATTGTCCCTGAGCCTTCAGAGAATTCCAGACGGCACCCCAACCTAGAAGGCTGGCGTCTGTTGTTACAATTGTCCAGTCTGGTCTGCTGAATGGCATCCCCCTGGACAGATGTGGCCAAGAAAGCCACCATAGAAGAGAATTTCTGGTCTCTTGATCCAGATTCAGAGAAGGGGATAAGTCTGAGTAATCCCCATTCCACTGACTTAGCATGCACAGTTGCAGTGGTCTGAGGTGTAAGCGTGCAAAGGGTACTATGTCCATTGCCGCTACCATTAAGCCGATTACCTCCATGCATTGAGCCACTGACGGGTGTTGAATGGAATGTAGGGTGCGGCAAGCACTTTGAAGTCTTGTTAGCCTGTCCTCTGTCAGGTAAATCTTCATTTCTACAGAATCTATAAGAGTCCCCAGGAAAGGAACTCTTGTGAGTGGAACGAGTGAACTTTTCTTTTCGTTCACCTTCCATCCATGTGACCTTAGAAATGCCAGCACTAACTCTGTATGAGACTTGGCAGTTTGAAAGCTTGAAGCTTGTATCAGAATGTCGTCTAGGTATGGAGCTACCGAGATTCCCCGCGGTCTTAGTACCGCCAGAAGAGCACCCAGAACCTTTGTGAAGATTCTTGGAGCTGTAGCCAATCCGAATGGAAGAGCCACAAACTGGTAATGCCTGTCTAGGAAGGCAAACCTTAGGTACCGATAATGATCTTTGTGAATCGGTATGTGAAGGTAAGCATCTTTTAAATCTACAGTGGTCATGTACTGACCCTCTTGGATCATAGGTAAAATTGTCCGAATAGTCTCCATCTTGAACGATGGAACTCTTAGGAATTTGTTTAGGATCTTTAAGTCCAGGATTGGTCTGAAAGTTCCCTCTTTTTTGGGAACCACAAACAGATTTGAGTAAAACCCCTGTCCCTGTTCCGATCGTGGAACTGGATGGATTACTCCCATTAACAAGAGCTCTTGTCCGCAGCGTAGAAACGCCTCTTTCTTTGTCTGGATTGTTGACAATCTTGACAGATGAAATCTCTCTCTTGGAGGAGAGTATTTGAAGTCCAGAAGGTATCCCTGAGATATTATCTCTAGCGCCCAGGGATCCTGGACATCTCTTGCCCAAGCCTGGGCGAAGAGAGAAAGTCTGCCCCCCACTAGATCCGATCCCGGATCGGGGGCCCTCAATTCATGCTGTTTTAGGGGCAGCAGCAGGTTTCCTGGCCTGCTTGCCCTTGTTCCAGGACTGGTTAGGTTTCCAGCCTTGTCTGTAGCGAGCAACAGCTCCTTCCTGTTTTGGTGCAGAGGAAGTTGATGCTGCTCCTGCTTTGAAATTACGAAAGGAACGAAAATTAGACTGTCTAGCCTTAACTTTGGCTTTGTCCTGAGGCAGGGCATGGCCTTTACCTCCTGTAATGTCAGCGATAATCTCTTTCAACCCGGGCCCGAATAAGGTCTGCCCTTTGAAAGGTATATTAAGCAATTTAGACTTAGAAGTAACATCAGCTGACCAGGATTTTAGCCACAGCGCCCTGCGTGCCTGAATGGCGAATCCTGAATTCTTCGCCGTAAGTTTAGTAAGATGTACTACGGCCTCCGAAACGAATGAATTAGCTAGTTTAAGGACTCTAAGCCTGTCCGTAATGTCGTCCAGAGTAGCTGAACCAATGTTCTCTTCCAGAGACTCAATCCAGAATGCCGCTGCAGCCGTGATCGGCGCAATGCATGCAAGGGGTTGCAATATAAAACCTTGTTGAACAAACATTTTCTTAAGGTAACCCTCTAACTTTTTATCCATTGGATCTGAAAAAGCACAGCTATCCTCCACCGGGATAGTGGTACGCTTAGCTAAGGTAGAAACTGCTCCCTCCACCTTAGGGACCGTTTGCCATAAGTCCCTTGTGGTGGCGTCTATTGGAAACATTTTTCTAAATATCGGAGGGGGTGAGAACGGCACACCGGGTCTATCCCACTCCTTAGTAACAATTTCAGTAAGTCTCTTAGGTATAGGAAAAACCTCAGTACTCGTCGGTACCGCAAAATATTTATCCAACCTACACATTTTCTCTGGTATTGCAACTGTGTTACAATCATTCAGAGCCGCTAACACCTCCCCTAGTAATACACGGAGGTTTTCCAGTTTAAATTTAAAATTTGAAATATCTGAATCCAGTCTGTTTGGATCAGAACCGTCACCCACAGAATGAAGTTCTCCGTCCTCATGTTCTGCCACCTGTGACGCAGTGTCTGACATGGCCCTAATATTATCAGCGCACTCTGTTCTCACCCCAGAGTGATCACGCTTACCTCTTAGTTCTGGTAATTTAGCCAAAACCTCAGTCATAACAGTAGCCATATCCTGTAATGTGATTTGTAATGGCCGCCCAGATGTACTCGGCGCTACAATATCACGCACCTCCCTCTGAGCGGGAGATGTAGGTACTGACACGTGAGGCGAGTTAGTCGGCATAACTCTCCCCTCGTTGTTTGGTGAAATTTGTTCAATTTGTACAGATTGACTTTTATTTAAAGTAGCATCAATACAGTTAGTACATAAATTTCTATTGGGCTCCACTTTGGCATTGCAACAAATGACACAGGTATCATCCTCTGAATCAGACATGTTTAACACACTAGCAAATAAACTTGCAACTTGGAAATACAATTCAATTAGAATAATATTAAAACGTACTGTGCCTTTAAGAAGCACAGAAGATCTATGACAGTTGAAAATTAATAAATTGAAACAGTTATAGCCTCAATCCTTGTAAACAACACAACTTTAGCAAAGGTTTAATCCCATTAGCAAAGATAACAAATTCTGAAAGCAGGAAACAAATTACAGAATAAACGTTTTTTATCTCAGTCAAACTACAATTCTCACAGCTCTGCTGAGAGAAATTACCTCCCTCAAAATAAGTTTTGAAGACCCCTGAGCTCTGTAGAGATGAACCGGATCATGCAGGGAATACAATGAGTTGCTGACTGAAATATTTGATGCGTAGTAAAAGCGCCAAAAAACGGCCCCTCCCCCTCACACACAGCAGTGAGGGAGAACAGAAACTGTCAGAAAACAGATTAAGCAACTGCCAAGTGGAAAAATAGTGCCCAAACATTTATTCACTCAGTACCTCAGTAAATGAAAACGATTTTACATTCCAGCAAAAACGTTAAACATAATCTCTAGTTATTAAACAGCTTTATGTATTTCTTACAGTGTAATTCTAGTGAAGTACCATTCCCCAGAATACTGAAGTGTAAAGTATACATACATGACATTATATCGGTATGGCAGGATTTTCTCATCAATTCCATTATCAGAAAATAAAAACTGCTACATACCTCTATGCAGATTCATCTGCCCGCTGTCCCCTGATCTGAAGTTTACCTCTCCTCAGATGGCCGAGAAACAGCAATATGATCTTAACTACTCCGGCTAAAATCATAACAAAAACTCTGGTAGATTCTTCTTCAAACTCTGCCAGAGAGATAATAACACACTCCGGTGCTATTTTAAAATAACAAACTCTTGATTGAAGATAAAAACTAAGTATAATCACCATAGTCCTCTCACACATCCTATCTAGTCGTTGGGTGCAAGAGAATGACTGGGAGTGACGTAGAGGGGAGGAGCTATATGCAGCTCTGCTGGGTGAATCCTCTTGCACTTCCTGTTGGGGAGGAGTAATATCCCAGAAGTAATGATGACCCGTGGACTGATCACACTTAACAGAAGAAAATGCATGCAATAGAATTATCCATTACAGCCATTAATTGTTGTATGGTAATAAGTATTGGCGCACTAGATGTACTAGGGGCCTCTTGTGTGGGCAAAAACTGGTGTAGACACAGAAGGGGATGATGCAGTACCATGCTTACTCCCCTCATTAGAGGAATCATCTTGGGCAATATCATATCTATGGCATTATTATCCCTACTTTGTTTGGACATTATGACACAAATATATCACATATATTTAAATGGGGAGACACATTGGCTTTCATACATATAGAACATCGTTATCTGATGGTTCAGACATGTTAAACAGGCTTAAACTTGTCAACAAAACACAAAAAACGTTTTACAATAAAACCGTTACTGTCCCTTTAAATTTCAAACTGAACACACTTTATTACTGAATATGTGAAAAAGTATGAAGGAATTGTTCAAATTTCACCAAAATTTCACCACAGTAACTTAAAGCCTTAAAAGTATTGCACACCAAATTTGAAAGCTTTAACCCTTAAAATAACGGAACCGGAGCCGTTTTTACATTTAACCCCTATACAGTCCCAGGTATCTGCTTTGCTGAGACCCAACCAAGCCCAGAGGGGAATACGATACCAAATTATGCCTTCTATAAGCTTTTTCAGTGGTTCTTAGCTCCTCACACATGCATCTGCATGCCATGCTTTCCAAAAACAACTGCGCATTAGAGGCGCGAAAATGAGGCTCTGTCTATGACTAGAAAAGGCCCCCAGTGAAAAAGGTGTCCAATACAGTGCCTGCCGTTTTTATTAAAACAATCCCCAAGATTTAACAACTATTAAAAGTAAAAATCTGCCAAATATACTTAGTAAAGTAATCGTTTTAGCCCAGAAAAATGTCTACCAGTTTTTTAAGCCCTAATGAAGCCCTTTATTCTTTTACTTAAACTAAGAAAATGGCTTACCGGTTCCCATAGGGAAAATGACAGCTTCCAGCATTACCGAGTCTTGTTAGAAATGTGTCATACCTCAAGCAGCAAAAGTCTGCTCACTGTTTCCCCCAACTGAAGTTAATTCCTCTCAACAGTCCTGTGTGGAAACAGCCATCGATTTTAGTAACGGTTGCTAAAATCATTTTCCTCTTACAAACAGAAATCTTCATCTCTTTCCTGTTTCAGAGTAAATAGTACATACCAGCACTATTTTAAAATAACAAACTCTTGATTGAAGAATAAAAACTACATTTAAACACCAAAAAACTCTAAGCCATCTCCGTGGAGATGTTACCTGTACAACGGCAAAGAGAATGACTGGGGAAGGCGGAGCCTAGGAGGGATCATGTGACCAGCTTTGCTGGGCTCTTTGCCATTTCCTGTTGGGGAAGAGAATATCCCACAAGTAAGGATGACGCCGTGGACCGGACACACCTATGTTGGAGAAATAATACCTTTAAATAATTACTTATGTGTGTGTGTGTCTTGATTTTGTCACCTATTCCTAAAAGAGTGTTGCATATATTATATTTTTTTCCCCTTGAGATTTTATATGTTCTGTTCATTAATCTTCTAAATATCACTTTTTTTACACATACAGTTGATATGTTGCCTAATATAGGGCTCAAATCCTTACAGCAGAGCTTTCCAAACTTTTCATGTTGGGGACACACTTTTTAGACCTACATAATTTTGCGACACAGTAATTCAGTTGTACTGGCCAACAGGAGGTTAAACTAACTTGTTTTAAGAGATACGGACACATATATAAATTATATAATAACAAAATGTATTTACAAGTAACAGTATGTATGTGCAAGAATAAAAAAAACGTTTAACACCACCAATAGCTACTTACTATTTTAATGGGATGTATTAGGTTGATGGGATGAACACAATATCTGAATATTTGGTGGAATATTAGATAAAAACACTCGCATTTAATCATCAAGCATTTTTAAGCTTCCCCTTTCTATCCATATATCAAGAGCAGGAGCAGAAATTCACTACTGGGAGCTAGTTGCAAAAAAACCCCCACTGACTTCAGCTCAGCGTTTAAGCTGCCGCCCTCAGAGCTCTGCGAGTCCGATTGACTACTGCCTGTGCTGCAAACACACTGCTGTCCCACTCACAGACTACACATGCAGTCAAGAGCCAATTAAGGAGACTATACGTGCAGTCAGGAGCCAATGTGCCGCCAAAGCCGTCAATGGGAATAGTTTCAGTTCCCACTGAGCTGCGCCAATAGGTTAAGATGATCTGTGACCCCCTAGGTATCAATCACGTGTCAACCATGTGATATGCGTAGCAGCCAGGCGGAAAGTCAGAAACCAAAAAAATAATGTTTAAAAAAATGTAATTTAAAAAATTAGTGCTGAAGCAGGGACACACCTACACACTGCTGCCGACACACTAGTGTGTCCCGACACACAGTTTGGAAAGCACTGCCTTACAGGATAACAAATTTACATCAAACCATGAAGCCAGCAAATTGTGCTTATTTAGAAGATACATGTAAAATAATCCAAAAAGAGACATCTGATTTAAAATATGGGATCAAATGTAAACAACCACCACAAAAGCCAATTATTTATTTTATTAGTGTGTTGTACCTTTAAAAATAAAAAATCAAAAACAGGTTAATATAATAACATTTGCATTTATCTGTTATTAATTGTGTACATCTTCAGGATAAAGTGGGATTCCTAATACCTCTCCTAGCCACCCATAGTTTCCTATTGGCCCTTGCAGTTTGACTTTGCAAACAACCTAGGGTTGTTACTCAACTTAAATTGACAGTTAAAGGGACATAATACTCATATGCTAAATCACTTGAAACTGATGCAGTATAACTGTAAAAAGCAGACAGGAAAATATCACCGGAGAATCTCTATGTAAAAAAGGAAAATATTTTACCACACAACTTCCTCAGCTCACCAGAGTAAGTTCTGTGTAAAAAGTTATACTTCAGCTGCTGTCCAGTTGCAGGTAAAAAGAATAGAACAATGAAGAAATGAACTGAAGCCAATCAGCATCATCAGTGCTGAGGTCATTAACTATTTTACTGTGATCTCATGAGATTTGACTTAACTCTCATGAGATTTCATAGTAAACTTCCTTAAACTGAATAGGGAAATAAGATGAGTGTGCATGATGCACGCTCCCTTGCAGGTCCCGGGATAAGCATACTGATTTGATGCTTAAATTCCTTTGATTCCTTTGCAATGGGGTGTGAATTCTTAGGACATTTTGAGGTAAAATATTTTTTATGTTCAGGTGATATTTTCTAGTCAGCTTTTTACAGCTATGCTGCATCACTTTCAAGTGTTTCAACACTTGGGTATCATGGCCCTTTAAGTCATAATAATTAGACATTCATGATTCAGATAGGGGATACAAGCTGTCTGCCAGTACCTATAAACCATTTTTTCGATCATTAGTTAGGGCACCCCAAACCCCACAAAACCCTTTTCTGTAGTGTAGCTGCCCCATTCCTCCCTGTCCCTTCATTTTTTTTTCTGTAGCGTAGGGCCCTCCCACTTCCTCCTGCTCCCTCCCCCCTCTACTGCTGGGCCGCCCACCCGCCCACACCTCCCGCCGGCATCAACAGAAGATCGTTACAGACGGTGACACACAGTGTCACCTTCTTTAACGATCACGCATCTGCCCACATATGGAACCAGAGCACTGATCGCGCTCCAGTTCCATATGCGGCAGATACCTGGAGCCTCAGGAACTCCAGCTCTCATCTGTAATTTAACAGCTGAGACTGCTGGAGCTTCCTGAAGCGAAGCCAATTGGCTTTTTTTGTTATGTTTTTTAACTTACAGCAGCTAACGTATAGCTGTTTTTAAGAGCACTAACTCTAGTGAGCTGACGAAACAAACATTTGCAGACAATGTAGACAAAGTGGAGGCTCCTCCATAGGGGCAGCTTCCATCCAGTTTTTTTGGGCAAAAAATAAAATAAGATAAACAAATAAAAAATAATATTGAAATAAAATGACAATGTGAGGTGGGAATTTAAGGTTATTAGTTGCTTTTAGTTATTTTTTTCAGGAGGGGAGAGGGGCAGGGGTTTAGTTTAAAATAATAATAAAAAAACAAAAACATGGGAGGGCAGGGATACACATTCAGAAAAGATGTAATGTGAAAACCCACATGGTCTGCCCTGCACACATCCCCTTCTCTTATCCCCTTGCTTGAATTATGCCTTTTTCCCCTCATGGTTAGCTTTTCGGCTCACTTGCTTTCAATTGCATAACCCAGCCCTCTTCCTGGTGCAAGTAATCAGAAAGAAATATGTAGCAGTGTCACAGAAGAACAAGCAGACAGAGGTGCAGAACAAATAATCTCATGCATACAGGCAAATACAGGAGGCTGATGTGCATTGCCTTCTATGTAGAGCGCACATTACCTACTATGTAGAGAGTGGATGAGACCGCTCTCTACGTCACTACACTACAGAAAATTAAATGGAAGGGTGAAGAGAATATCACACAACGGTAATAGAATAAAAGTAATATATATATATATATATATATATATATATATAATATTTACAAAGTCAGCCATTTAAAATTTATTATAGCAGTTTACATGGGAATGCCACATGGGTTCTATGGTTATAAACAAAATAATTTACCATCACTTTAACCAACCTTGTTTACCTATTAAGATGAAAGGTCTAATAGCCAATTGCCTTATCATGGCTAACAATTGCACTTGAACAGTTCGAACATCAAACATCCTTGGGCTTTGATTAAGAACCATACTGGGGAGAGTTTGAGTCTTTGGATAATTCCTACTAAAGAATTAAAGTCCTCAAAGAAAATGCCCCCATATACTTTGTATCCTAAGGAAGAAAAGCATTTTCCCACCAATATACTTAATTATTGAATCACTGATATCTTTCAACTCAGAAAGACCAACCAAATGAAGCTAGTTTTGTTAGATGAACTGACCACAAACCTAAGTACATTAGAGATTGGCTACAAGCAACATTATTAAAACCCTATTAATGGTTCCCGACTAATAATGCTTACCCAAGCAGCACTAGCTCATCTATAGAAAGAACCCGACTTCAAATGTTTTATTCAAAATAGTCCCAGCCCACCTATCCACAGAAGGCATTTTTTAGCTAGAATAAAAATGCACTAGGAAAGTCTGTAAATAAACAATTCAACCAGTGCAAAAGAGAAAAGGGCAAAGAGGAATAACAACTCCTAAACAAGATATGGATTTTCCACTGACCATTCCATAATAAAATCACTTAAAGGTTCAATCCCCGGCGAGGTCCACTCAGCCTTTCATCCTTCCGAGGTCGATAAAATGAGCAGCGCCTTGAGACCCTTACGGGTGATTAGTCGCGCTTTACAAGTACCCAATACATACATACATAAAGAATAAAATATACCCAAATCCATTTAAAAACTTAACCCAAAAACACATCAATATAGCTAAGGTTAATAACCACTTCCCCAAGGTAAAGAACCTGAAGGACATCATAAGCAAACTCTTTAACTAAACGGAGATACAATATAAAACATAACTCAAACTTCCACATAATATAAACCAAATGCTTCCAAAATAGTAAAACACAAAGGTTTGTGTATATACTCTAACAAAATAAAGGCATGAAAAAAAGCATGGACATAAATGCACATTGGGATTACAAAGAAAATAAATTACATATACCAGGAAAATGTATTAGTGACGTTTAGAAAATACAAATATTAAAGTAATTAACCCATTTAGAAAATGTTCCTAGGCAACTTAGGAACAGAGAATCCTTGAGAAACGTATCCTCAACCAGGTGAAAGATGAGAGTAAACTACAACTCAAGCAACAGAATCACAAAATGAACCATGCATCTCTGTCAACAATGTTTTCCTAAAGAAAACTCCAGTACTTTCCCTAGGAATATTGCAGATCTTTTCCTCCTCCCCAATGCAATTCATAATTTTAGGACCTATGCTCTTCGTACACACCAAGTAAAACAACTACTACAAAATAAAAAACACTAGAAATGCAATCACCTTACTTCCAATGAAGGGAAGTAAATGTAGCAGGGGAAGTGGCAAAGCCAAATTCAGCATAATAATGCCATGTTCTAATATAGGAAAGTAGCAGGAAATAGTTATGGCACAAAAGTCACATGCAATAAATTGTGGTGTGAAAATGTCACACATTTAAAACATCACTAGTGATATGACATAAAAATGTGTCCAAAACAGCACAGCCAATTGTCCAAAATCAGTGGTTAAGCACATGGGTATATAGAGGTAACCAAAAACTCACAAGCCAAAAATGGTAAGAATACAGGGGGTAGCTAAACCACTGCAACAGGGAGCTTACTGAATGGAGAGGGATAAAAGTTCTTATTACATCTCTGCAAAATAAACCCTTTAACTGAGCGAAGATGCATACTGCAAATTATTACTCCAAAGAGGTATGCAGAGAAGTGAAACCAGTAGAAACAACTAATATGTAGGAGAGGGATGGCATGGATATTTTTGAGAGGGTTTACAGGTTAGATACAAAATATACTAATGTTGTATAACACCTAAGATGATGTTTAATCCTACATCAAATTGTTAATTATGAAAAATACAACATATCAATATATTTTCAATTACTTACTTTGCCTAATTTTTCCGTCAAATCTGAAAATTGGCCCTTAATTTTTTTGTAGAGAAGCTTGAGTGCATACAACACACAGATATACTACAGTTTGCCTGATCCTGCCATATGCTACACATTAAAAGGGACATTCAAGACCTCTTTGTTTTGTATCAAATATAGTTAAAAGGAGTTGAAGCTAAAACATTATTTAAAAAAAGCTTATTTTATTATCCAAATAACACCAACATAACGTTTCAGGCCTCAGCCTTTAATCATGTCATACAAACAATTACATCAAGACAAAAATTTTAGAGAGGACAGAACCAATTCCTACCACTATATTTAGGCAAATTCACACCTAAGGAGTGCAGCTGGTAATATAATTAACCCTTTCATTTTTTAAGCTATGCAAATTTAGTAATCAAAACAGAGTCTGTTATATTAAAAAATAATATAAATATCATACCTAGACCTTTCTGCCCTGGATTCTTTGCAAAGTTGAATGTAAATTGATAAAAATCCTTAAATCGCCCTGTCTCTTTTAGTTCTTGTTCCATTTTCGGAAGCTGTGCCTTTAATTTTTCTATGCTGTCACACCTGCATTGAAACAAAAATAAAAGGAGTTTCAATTTACATAGACACATAAAAAATAGGAGGCACTTTGTCTAAGAGCAATATTTTTTCAACATTCAACGGCCTTAATTCAACCTTTTCAACTGTAGCAAGTGTTCAGGAATAATTAGACATTTGCTACAGAGGTCACCTGTGCTGAGTCCCAGAGTAGGTCATTTTTTCAGTAGGAAATCCACACACAGTTTTGTTTCAGCAGAACCAACAGATTCAAACTTTAACATTTTATGTATATATCATGACATGAAGTTTATTAATAAAGTTAAAGGACCAGTCAAGACAGTAGATTTGCATAATCAACAAATGCAAGATAACAAGACAATGCAATAGCACTTAGTCTGAACTTCAAATGAGTAGTAGATTTTTTTTCTGACATTTTTAAAAGTTATGTCTTTTTCCACTCCCCCTGTACCATGTGACAGCCATCAGCCAATCACAAATGCATACACACTTATCTTGCACATGCTCAGTAGGAGCTGGTGACTCAAAAAGTTTAAATATAAAAAGACTGTGCACATTTAGTTAATGGGAGTAAATTGGAAAGTTGTTTAAAATGGCATGCTCTATCTGAATAATGAAAGTTTAATTTTGATTGAGTGTTCCTTTAACCCCTTAATGACAGCTGACGTACCAGGTACGTCATGCATTAACAAGCAGTTAATGACAATGGACGTACCTGGTACGTCAGTTGTCTAACAGAGTGCTGGAAGTGATCACAATCACTTCCAGCAGCTCTGAGGGTATTGCATTGATGCCTCGATATGGAGGCATCCTGCAATACCACTTTACAAGACTCCGATGCAGAGAGAGCCACTCTGTGGCCCTCTCTGCACCGGTAGTGATGGTGCCGATGGTGCCTTTGTCCGGTGGGAGGAGGGAGCGTGTGCGTGCGCGTGCACGATGCGCGGGCGCGTGAACGGGGCGCGCGTGCACGTGCACGGGGGTGTGTGCACATGTGCACGTGCACATGCGCACATTAGCCACACTGACACCAATGAAAAAGGAAGGGGAAAATTTTTTGGTTTTTTACATTTAAAAGGATCTGGGAGGGGGAGGGGGTGGGGGTATTGTGGGGGGGGCTGCTACACTACAGAAATAATTAAACATACAAATAAAAGTTAAATATAAAATTAAAATAGTTTGGTTTGTGGGGCCAAACTGGGTACTGGCAGACAGCTGCCAGTACCCAAGATGGCGGTAATTTGGTAGGGGAGAGGGTTAGAGAGCTGGAGGGGGGATCAGGGAGGTTGGTGCTAAGGCAGGGGTCCATCACAACTAAAATATTTTAGAATTTTTATTTAAAAAAAAAAAAAAAACTTTTATTTAGTACTGGCAGACTTTCTGCCAGTACTTAAGATGGCGGTAACAATTGTGGGGTGGGGGAGGGAAGAGAGCTGTTTGGGAGGGATCAGGGGGTGGGATGTGTCAGGTGGGAGGCTGATCTCTAAAATTAACCCTGCAAGCTCCCTACAAGCTACCTAATTTAACCCCTTCACTGCTGGGCATAATTCACGTGTGGTGCGCAGCAGCATTTAGCGGCCTTCTAATTACCAAAAAGCAACGTCAAAGCCATATAAATCTGCTATTTCTGAACAAAGGGGATCCCAGAGAAGCTTTTACAACAATTTCTGCCATAATAGCACAAGCTGTTTGTAAATAATTTCAGTGAGAAACCTAAAATTGTGAACAATGTTAAGTTTTTTTTTTTATTTGCTCGCATTTGGCGGTGAAATGGTGGCATAAAATATACCAAAATGGGCCTAGATCAATACTTGGGGTTGTCTACTACACTACACTAAAGCTAAAATTAACCCTACAAGCTCCCTAATTAACCCCTTCACTCCTGGGCATAAAACATGTGTGGTGCGCAGCGGCATTTAGCGGCCTTCTAATTACCAAAAAGCAACCACAAAGCCATATAAGTCTGTTATTTCTGAAAAAGGGGATCCCAGAGAAGCATTTACAACCATTTGTGCCATAATTGCAGAAGCTGTTTGTAAATAATTTCAGTGGGAAACCTAAAGTTTGTGACAAAATTTGTGAAAAAGTGAACTTTTTTTTTTTTTTATCGCATTTGGCGGTGAAATGGTGGCATGAAATATACCAAAATGGGCCTAGATCAATACTTTGGGATGTCTTCTAAAACAAAATATATACATGTCAAGGGATATTCAGGTATTCCTGACAGATATCAGGGTTCCAAAGTAACTAGCGCTAATTTTGAAAAAAAGTGGTTTGGAAATAGCAAAGTGCTACTTGTATTTATTGCCCCATAAATTGCAAAAAAAGCAAAGAACATGTAAACATTGGGCATTTCTAAACTCAGAACAAAATTTATAAGCTATTTAGCATGGGTGTTTTTTGGTGATTGTAGATGTGTAACAGATTTTGGGGGTCAAAGTTAGAAAAAGTGTATTTTTTTCCATTTTTTCCTCATATTTTATCTTTTTTTTTTTTAGTAAATTATAAGATATGATGAAAATAATGATATCTTTAGAAAGTCCATTTAATGACGAGAAAAACGGTATATAATATGTGTGGGTACAGTAAACGAGTAAGAGGAAAATTACAGCTAAACGCAAACACTGCAGAAATTTAAAAATAGCCATTGTCATTAAGGGTAATAAAATTGAAAAATGGTCCGGTCATTAAGGGGTTAAAGATGTGGACATAAAAAAAAACAACTTTACATTAGGGCTTGACGAATCCAGGCCACGGAGCCACTGTCAACTAAAAAGGAAATTTATGTTTACCTGATAAATTTATTTCTTTTACGATATGATGAGTCCACGGATTTCATCCTTACTTGTGGGATTAAACCTCCTGCCAGCAGGAAGTGGCAAAGAGCACCACAGCAGAGCTGTATATATAGCTCCTCCCTTCCCCTCCTCCCCCAGTCATTCGATCGAAGTTAGGAAGAGAAAGGAAAAGCCAAAGGT
This sequence comes from Bombina bombina, assembly GCF_027579735.1. Taxonomy (NCBI): domain Eukaryota; kingdom Metazoa; phylum Chordata; class Amphibia; order Anura; family Bombinatoridae; genus Bombina; species Bombina bombina. Next base: position 399,555,817 of record NC_069502.1, read on the forward strand.
GCAGAGGTGACTGAAGTTTAAAAAATAAGTACATACCTGTCTAGAAATGACAGGGTGGGCTGTGGACTCGTCATATCGTAAAATAAATAAATTTATCAGGTAAGCATAAATTTCCTTTTCTTTTACAAGATATGACGAGTCCACGGATTTCATCCTTACTTGTGGGATACAATACCAAAGCTACAGGATACGGATGAAAGGGAGGGACAAGACAGGAACCTAAACAGAAGGCACCACTGCTTGAAGAACATTTCTCCCAAAAATAGCCTCAGAAGAAGCAAAAGTATCAAATTTGGAAAAAGTGTGAAGAGACTCAGTTACAGCCTTGCAAATCTGTTCAACAGAAGCATCATTTTTAAATGCCCATGAGGAAGCCACAGCCCTAGTAGAATGATCCGTAATTCTTTCAGGAGGCTGCTGACCAGCAGTCTCATATGCCAGACGGATGATACTCTTCAGCCAAAAAGAAAGGGAGGTAGACGTAGCTTTCTGACCCCTATGCTTTCCAGAAAACACAACAAATAATGAAGATGATTGACAAAATTCTTTAGTCGCCTGCAAGTAAAACTTCAAGGCACGGACCACGTCCAAGTTATGTAACAGACGCTACTTCTTAGAAGGAGGATTAGGACATAAGGAACAACAATTTCCTGATTAATATTCTTATTTGACACAACCTTAGGAAGGAACCCAAGTTTGGTACGTAAAACCACTTTATCAGAATGGAAGATAAGGTAAGGCGAGTCACATTGTAACGCTGAAAGCTCAGAAACTCTACGAGCAGAAGAAATAGCAACCAAAAATAAAACTTTCCAAGATAACAACTTAATATCTATGGAATGCATGGGTTCAAATGGAACCCCATGTAGAACATTAAGAACTAAATTCAAACTACAGGGTGGAGCAATTGGTCTAAACACAGGATTGATTCTGGTCAGAGCCTGACAAAAAGACTGAACGTCTGGAACATCTGCCAAACGTTTGTGTAGTAAAAACAGAATTTATGTTTACCTGATAAATTACTTTCTCCAACGGTGTGTCCGGTCCACGGCGTCATCCTTACTTGTGGGATATTCTCTTCCCCAACAGGAAATGGCAAAGAGCCCAGCAAAGCTGGTCACATGATCCCTCCTAGGCTCCGCCTTCCCCAGTCATTCGACCGACGTAAAGGAGGAATATTTGCATAGGAGAAATCATATGATACCGTGGTGACTGTAGTTAAAGAAAATAAATTATCAGACCTGATTAAAAAACCAGGGCGGGCCGTGGACCGGACACACCGTTGGAGAAAGTAATTTATCAGGTAAACATAAATTCTGTTTTCTCCAACATAGGTGTGTCCGGTCCACGGCGTCATCCTTACTTGTGGGAACCAATACCAAAGCTTTAGGATACGGATGAAGGGAGGGAGCAAATCAGGTCACCTAGATGGAAGGCACCACGGCTTGCAAAACCTTTCTCCCAAAAATAGCCTCAGAAGAAGCAAAAGTATCAAATTTGTAAAATTTAGTAAAAGTGTGCAGTGAAGACCAAGTCGCTGCCTTACATATCTGATCAACAGAAGCCTCGTCCTTGAAGGCCCATGTGGAAGCCACAGCCCTAGTGGAATGAGCTGTGATTCTTTCAGGAGGCTGCCGTCCGGCAGTCTCGTAAGCCAATCTGATGATGCTTTTAAGCCAAAAAGAGAGAGAGGTAGAAGTTGCTTTTTGACCTCTCCTTTTACCAGAATAAACAACAAACAAGGAAGATGTTTGTCTAAAATCCTTTGTAGCATCTAAATAGAATTTTAGAGCACGAACTACATCCAAATTGTGCAACAAACGTTCCTTCTTTGAAACTGGATTCGGACACAAAGAAGGCACGACTATCTCCTGGTTAATGTTTTTGTTAGAAACAACTTTCGGAAGAAAACCAGGTTTAGTGCGCAAAACCACCTTATCTGCATGGAACATCAGATAAGGAGGAGAACACTGCAGAGCAGATAATTCTGAAACTCTTCTAGCAGAAGAAATTGCAACCAAAAACAAAACTTTCCAAGATAATAAGGAGGAGTCAAAGGTTTGTAAACAGGCTTGATTCTAACCAGAGCCTGAACAAAGGCTTGAACATCTGGCACAGCTGCCAGCTTTTTGTGAAGTAACACAGACAAGGCAGAAATCTGTCCCTTCAAAGAACTTGCAGATAATCCTTTCTCCAAACCTTCTTGAAGAAAGGATAGAATCTTAGGAATTTTTATCTTGTCCCAATGGAATCCTTTAGATTCACACCAACAGATATATTTTTTCCATATTTTATGGTAGATTTTTCTAGTTACAGGCTTTCTGGCCTGAACAAGAGTATCAATGACAGAATCTGAGAACCCTCGCTTTGATAAGATCAAGCGTTCAATCTCCAAGCAGTCAGTTGGAGTGAGACCAGATTCGGATGTTCAAACGGACCTTGAACAAGAAGGTCCCGTCTCAAAGGTAGCCTCCATGGTGGAGCCGATGACATATTCACCAGGTCTGCATACCAAGTCCTGCGTGGCCACGCAGGAGCTATCAAGATCACCGATGCCCTGTCCTGATTGATCCTGGCTACCAGCCTGGGGATGAGAGGAAACGGCGGGAATACATAAGCTAGTTTGAAGGTCCAAGGTGCTACTAGTGCATCTACTAGAGTCGCCTTGGGATCCCTGGATCTGGACCCGTAGCAAGGAACCTTGAAGTTCTGACGAGAGGCCATCAGATCCATGTCTGGAATGCCCCACAACTGAGTAATTTGGGCAAAGATTTCCGGATGGAGTTCCCACTCCCCCGGATGAAATGTCTGACGACTCAGAAAATCCGCTTCCCAATTTTCCACTCCTGGGATGTGGATTGCAGACAAGTGGCAGGAGTGAGTCTCCGCCCATTGAATGATTTTGGTCACTTCTTCCATCGCCAGGGAACTCCTTGTTCCCCCCTGATGGTTGATGTACGCAACAGTCGTCATGTTGTCTGATTGAAACCGTATGAATTTGGCCTTTGCTAGCTGAGGCCAAGCCTTGAGAGCATTGAATATCGCTCTCAGTTCCAGAATATTTATGGGGAGAAGAGATTCTTCCCGAGACCAAAGACCCTGAGCTTTCAGGGGTCCCCAGACCGCGCCCCAGCCCACCAGACTGGCGTCGGTCGTGACAATGACCCACTCTGGTCTGCGGAAGCTCATCCCCTGTGACAGGTTGTCCAGGGACAGCCACCAACGGAGTGAATCTCTGGTCCTCTGATCTACTTGTATCGTCGGAGACAAGTCTGTATAATCCCCATTCCACTGACTGAGCATGCACAGTTGTAATGGTCTTAGATGAATTCGCGCAAAAGGAACTATGTCCATTGCCGCTACCATCAAACCTATTACTTCCATGCACTGCACTATGGAAGGAAGAGGAACAGAATGAAGTATTTGACAAGAGTTTAGAAGTTTTGATTTTCTGGCCTCTGTCAGAAAAATCCTCATTTCTAAGGAGTCTATTATTGTTCCCAAGAAGGGAACCCTTGTTGACGGAGATAGAGAACTTTTTTCTACGTTCACTTTCCACCCGTGAGATCTGAGAAAGGCCAGGACAATGTCCGTGTGAGCCTTTGCTTGTGGAAGGGACGACGCTTGAATCAGAATGTCGTCCAAGTAAGGTACTACTGCAATGCCCCTTGGTCTTAGCACCGCTAGAAGGGACCCTAGTACCTTTGTGAAAATTCTTGGAGCAGTGGCTAATCCGAACGGAAGTGCCACAAACTGGTAATGCTTGTCCAGAAATGCGAACCTTAGGAACCGATGATGTTCCTTGTGGATAGGAATATGTAGATACGCATCCTTTAAATCCACCGTGGTCATGAATTGACCTTCCTGGATGGAAGGAAGAATTGTTCGAATGGTTTCCATTTTGAACGATGGAACCTTGAGAAACTTGTTTAGGATCTTGAGATCTAAGATTGGTCTGAATGTTCCCTCTTTTTTGGGAACTACGAACAGATTGGAGTAGAACCCCATCCCTTGTTCTCCTAATGGAACAGGATGAATCACTCCCATTTTCAACAGGTCTTCTACACAATGTAAGAATGCCTGTTTTTTTATGTGGTCTGAAGACAATTGAGACCTGTGGAACCTCCCCCTTGGGGGAAGCCCCTTGAATTCCAGAAGATAACCTTGGGAGACTATTTCCAGCGCCCAAGGATCCAGAACATCTCTTGCCCAAGCCTGAGCGAAGAGAGAAAGTCTGCCCCCCACCAGATCCGGTCCCGGATCGGGGGCCAACATCTCATGCTGTCTTGGTAGCAGTGGCAGGTTTCTTGGCCTGCTTACCTTTGTTCCAGCCTTGCATTGGCCTCCAGGCTGGCTTGGCTTGAGAAGTATTACCCTCTTGCTTAGAGGACGTAGCACTTGGGGCTGGTCCGTTTCTGCGAAAGGGACGAAAATTAGGTTTATTTTTGGCCTTGAAAGACCTATCCTGAGGAAGGGCGTGGCCCTTGCCCCCAGTGATATCAGAAATAATCTCTTTCAAGTCAGGGCCAAACAGCGTTTTCCCCTTGAAAGGAATGTTAAGCAATTTGTTCTTGGAAGACGCATCCGCTGACCAAGATTTTAGCCAAAGCGCTCTGCGCGCCACAATAGCAAACCCAGAATTTTTCGCCGCTAATCTAGCCAATTGCAAAGTGGCGTCTAGGGTGAAAGAGTTAGCCAATTTGAGAGCATGAATTCTGTCCAAAATCTCCTCATAAGAAGAATCTTTATTGAGCGCCTTTTCTAGTTCATCGAACCAGAAACACGCTGCTGTAGTGACAGGAACAATGCATGAAATTGGTTGTAGAAGGTAACCTTGCTGAACAAACATCTTTTTAAGCAAACCCTCTAATTTTTTATCCATAGGATCTTTGAAAGCACAACTATCTTCTATGGGTATAGTGGTGCGTTTGTTTAGAGTAGAAACCGCCCCCTCGACCTTGGGGACTGTCTGCCATAAGTCCTTTCTGGGGTCGACCATAGGAAACAATTTCTTAAATATAGGGGGAGGGACGAAAGGTATGCCGGGCCTTTCCCATTCTTTGTTTACAATGTCCGCCACCCGCTTGGGTATAGGAAAAGCTTCGGGGGGCCCCGGGACCTCTAGGAACTTGTCCATTTTACATAATTTCTCTGGAATGACCAAATTCTCACAATCATCCAGAGTAGATAACACCTCCTTAAGCAGGGCGCGGAGATGTTCCAATTTAAATTTGAATGTAATCACATCAGGTTCAGCTTGTTGAGAAATTTTCCCTGAATCTGAAATTTCTCCCTCAGACAAAACCTCCCTGGCCCCCTCAGACTGGTGTAGGGGCACTTCAGAACCAATATCATCAGCGTCCTCATGCTCTTCAGTATTGTCTAAAACAGAGCAGTCGCGCTTTCGCTGATAAGTGGGCATTTTGGCTAAAATGTTTTTGATAGAATTATCCATTACAGCCGTTAATTGTTGCATAGTAAGGAGTATTGGCGCACTAGATGTACTAGGGGCCTCCTGTGTGGGCAAGACTGGTGTAGACGAAGGAGGGGATGATGCAGTACCATGCTTACTCCCCTCACTTGAGGAATCATCTTGGGCATCATTTTCTCTAAATTTTGTGTCACATAAATCACATCTATTTAAATGAGAAGGAACCTTGGCTTCCCCACATACAGAACACAGTCTATCTGGTAGTTCAGACATGTTAAACAGGCATAAACTTGATAACAAAGTACAAAAAACGTTTTAAAATAAAACCGTTACTGTCACTTTAAATTTTAAACTGAACACACTTTATTACTGCAAATGTGAAAAAGTATGAAGGAATTGTTCAAAATTCACCAAAATTTCACCACAGTGTCTTAAAGCCTTAAAAGTATTGCACACCAAATTTGAAAGCTTTAACTCTTAAAATAACGGAACCGGAGCCGTTTTTATATTTAACCCCTTTACAGTCCCTGGTATCTGCTTTGCTGCGACCCAACCAAGCCCAAAGGGGAATACGATACCAAATGACGCCTTCAGAAAGTCTTTTCTATGTATCAGAGCTCCTCACACATGCATCTGCATGTCATGCTTCCCAAAAACAAGTGCGCAATAGAGGCGCGAAAATGAGGCTCTGCCTATGATTAGGGAAAGCCCCTAGAGAATAAGGTGTCCAATACAGTGCCTGCCGGTTATTTTACATAATTCCCAAGAATAAAATAATTCCTCAAAGCTATGAAGTATTAAAATATGCTTATATATCAATCGTTTTAGCCCAGAAAATGTCTACAGTCTTAAAAGCCCTTGTGAAGCCCTTTTTTTCTTATGTAATAAAAATGGCTTACCGGATCCCATAGGGAAAATGACAGCTTCCAGCATTACATCGTCTTGTTAGAAATGTGTCATACCTCAAGCAGCAAAAGTCTGCTCACTGTTTCCCCCAACTGAAGTTAATTCCTCTCAACAGTCCTGTGTGGAAACAGCCATCGATTTTAGTAACGGTTGCTAAAATCATTTTCCTCTTACAAACAGAAATCTTCATCTCTTTTCTGTTTCAGAGTAAATAGTACATACCAGCACTATTTTAAAATAACAAACTCTTGATTGAATAATAAAAACTACAGTTAAACACCAAAAAACTCTAAGCCATCTCCGTGGAGATGTTGCCTGTACAACGGCAAAGAGAATGACTGGGGAAGGCGGAGCCTAGGAGGGATCATGTGACCAGCTTTGCTGGGCTCTTTGCCATTTCCTGTTGGGGAAGAGAATATCCCACAAGTAAGGATGACGCCGTGGACCGGACACACCTATGTTGGAGAAATTGACAAAGCAGAGATTTGTCCCTTTAAGGAAGTTGCGTATAACCCTTTCTCCAATCCTTCTTGGAGAAAAGACAGAATCCTGGGAAACCTAACTCTACTCCACGAGTAACTTTTGGATTCGCACCAATGAAGATATTTACGCCATATCTTATGGTAGATCTTTCTAGTAACAGGCTTACGTGCCTGAATCAAAATATCAATGACCAAATCAGAGAACCCCCGCTTAGATAAAATCAAGCGTTCAATCTCCAAGCAGTCAGCTGCTGAGAAACTAGATTCGGATGATGGAAGGGTCCCTGAATGAGAAGGTCCTGCCTCAATGGAAGCTTCCACGGCGGCAGAGAGGACATGTCCACTAGATCGGCATACCAAGTCCTGCGAGGCCACGCAGGCATGATTAGAATTACTGAAGCCCTCTCCTGTTTGATCCGAGCAATCAGCTGGGGAAGGAGAGCAAACGGTGGAAACACATAAGCTAGGTTGAACGACCAAGGCACTGCCAAGGCATCTATCAGTTCGGCCTGAGGATCCCTCGACCTGGATCCGTATCTTGGAAGCTTGGCATTCTGACGAGACGCCATCAGATCCAATTCCGGCCTGCCCCACCTGAGGATCAGGTTGGCAAGGACCTCCGGATGGAGTTCCCATTCCCCCGGATGAAACGTCTGTCTGCTCAAAAAATCCGCCTCCCAGTTGTCCACTCCTGGGATGTAGATTGCTGACAGATAACAAGAGTGAGCTTCCGCCCACTGAATTATCTTGGATACTTCTGTCATCGCTAAGGAACTCCTTGTTCCTCTCTGATGATTGATGTAAGCCACAGTCGTGATGTTGTCCGACTGGAATCTTATTAATTTGACCGAAGCCAACTGGGGCCACGTCTGAAGTGCATTGAATATTGCTTTCAATTCCAGAATATTCATTGGAAGTAGAGACTCCACCTGAGTCCACACACCCTGAGCCTTCAGGGAATTCCAAACTGCACCCCAGCCTAGTAGACTGACGTCCGTGGTCACTATCACCCACGAGGGTCTGCGGAAACACGTCCCTTGGGACAGATGATCCGGCGACAACCACCAAAGAAGAGAGTCTCTGGTCTCCTGGTCCAGATTTATCTGAGGAGATAAATTTGTATAATCCCCATTCCACTGTCTGAGCATGCACAGTTGCAGTGGTCTGAGATAAAATCGAGCAAACGGAATGATGTCCATTGCCGCCATCATGAATCCTATGACCTCCATGCATTGAGCCACTGATGGCCGAGGATTGGACTGAAGGGCTTGGTATGTATTTAGAATCTTTGACTTTCTGACCTCCGACAGAAAAATCTTCATGGAGATAGAATCTATCAGAGTTCCCAAGAAGGGAACCTTTGTCTGTAGAATTAGTGAACTTTGCTCTAGATTCACCTTCCATCCGTGAGTTCTCAGAAAGGAAAACACCATGTCTGTATGAGATTTTGACAGATGATAAGTCGATGCCTGGATCAGAATATCGTCCAGATAAGGCACCACTGCAATGTCTCGCGGCCTGAGAACCGCCAGAAGGGACCCTAGAACCTTCATGAAGATTCTGGGTGCTGTTGCCAACCCAAAGGGAAGAGCCACAAACTGAAAATGTTTGTCCAGGAAGGCAAACCTTAGGTACTGATGATGATCCTTGTGAATAGGAATATGAAGGTATGCATCCTTCAAGTCCACTGTAGTCATATATTGACCCTCCTGGATCATTGGTAAAATTGTTAGAATAGTCTCCATCTTGAAAGATGGGACTCTGAGAAACTTGTTTAGACTTTTGAGATCTAAAATGGGTCTGAACGTTCCCTCTTTTTTGGGAACCACAAAAAGATTTGAGTAAAACCCCTGTCACTGTTTCAGTCTTGGAACGGGACGAATTACTCCCATAGTAGAGAGGTCTTTTACACAACATAAGAACGCCTCTCTTTTTATCTGGTCTACAGATAATCGTGAAAGAAGAAATCTCCCCCTTGGGAGAAATTTTTTTAATTCCAGTTGATACCCGTGGGTCACGATTTCCAGTGCCCAGGGGTCCTGAACATCTCTTACCCAAGCCTGGGCAAAGAGAGAAAGTCTGCCCCCTACTAGATACAGTCCCGGATCGGGGTCCGCCCCTTCATGCTGTCTTGGTAGCAGCAGCAGGCTTCTTATGTTGATTACCCTTGTTCCAGGCCTGGTTGGGTCTCCAGACGGACTTGGACTGAGCAAAATCCCCTTCCTGTTTCGCGGAAGAAGAGGAAGAAGAGGGGACTCCTTTAAAGTTTCAAAAGGAACGAAAATTATTTTGTTTACACCTCAATTTAGCAGTCTTATCCTGAGGTAGGAGATGACCCTTACCTCCAGTAATGTCAGAAATGATTTCCTTCAAGTCAGGCCCGAATAGTGTTTTTGCCCTTGAAAGGAATAGCCAAAAGCTTTGACTTAGATGACACATCAGCAGACCAAGATTTTAACCATAACGCTCTACGCGCTAAAACGGCAAATCCGGCATTCTTAGCCGCCAACTTAGCAATTTGAAAGGCGGCATCTGTGATAAAAGAATTAGCCAGCTTGAGAGCCTTAATTCTATCTAAAATATCCTCTAAAGGAGTCTCAGTCTTACGAGACTCTTCTAAGGCATAAAACCAAAAAGCAGCCGCAGTGGTAACTGGTACAATGCAGGCTGTCGGTTGTAAAAGGAAACCCTGATGAATAAATAACTTTTTTAGAAAGCCCTCCAATTTCTTATCCATAGGATCTTTGAAAGCACAGCTGTCCTCAATAGGAATAGAGCTCACGCTTAGCCAGGGTAGATATAGCTCCCTCCACCTTAGGGACCGTCTGCCAAGAGTCCTGAATAGTGTCAGATATAGGGTACATTTTCTTAAAATTAGGAGAAGGTGAGAACGGTATACCCGGTCTGTCCCATTCCCTCTTGATAATCTCTGAAATTCTCTTAGGAACCGGAAAAACATCAGTGTAAGCAAGTACCTCTAAGTATTTGTCCATTTTACACAATTTCTCTGGTGGTACCACAATAGAGTCACAGTCATCCAGAGTCGCTAAAACCTCCCGAAGTAACAGGCGGAGGTGTTCAAACTTAAATCTAAAGGACATGACGTCCGAGTCCTTCTGAAGTAACACACTTCCCGAATCGGAAAGTTCCCCCTCAGACAGAAGTTCCCTGACCCCCAAATCAGATCCCTGTGAGGGTACATCGGAAATAGCCAATAAAGCATTAGAGAACTCAGTATTCACATTGACTTCTGTCCTACTGCGTTTGCCCTGTAACACTGGCAACATGGATAAAACCTCTGTAAGGGTAGTTGACATAACTGCAGCCATATCCTGCAGGGTAAATTAATAAGACGCGGTTGAAGGACCCGGCGTCGCTTGGGTGGGTGTTAAAGGTTGTGACGTTTGGGGAGAATTTGGCGGCATACCCTGATTCTCCTCAGACTGAGAATCATCCTTGGACACACTTTCCTTAAATAAAATCTGCTCTTTACATTTTAAGGCCCTTTCAGTACATGAGGGACAAAAAGTAAGAGGGGGTTCCACAGAGGCATATAAACACATAGAACAAGTAGTTTCCTCAATGTCAGACATGTTAAACAGACTAGCAATAGCAATAATAGTCGTTCTTTACTTGATATATTGAACTTTTGGAGTCAAAAAATACAATAAAACAATGAAACAAAAAACATGTACTGCGCCATTAAATAATAAAAGCGCAAAAATTTTTCGGTTGTTAGCCAAAACATGATTTCAGCAATAAAAAGTGCCCCTATGTGTCCCAATTAGCTTAAATATATTGCACCACTTGTTAGGATATGTAAAATATCAAAGTAAATCAGGTTTATCAAATATATCTATGTATTATAAAAATTTTCAACCTGAAAAATTGTATAAATTAAATCATGATGCAGCTATAATAGCTTTAGATGCTAAAAAGCTTTTGATGCCGTGCAATGGGATCATCTTTTTATGTCTCTGTCTAAATTTGGTTTCTCGGGGCCATTCACAAATTTTATTAAAGCAATTTATAATAACCCGGTATCTTCAATCTCTGTGAATGGTGTGGAATCTGCAGAAATAACATTGGAAAGAGGTACCAGACAAGGCTGTCCATTATCGCCCTTTCTATTCAACTTATCTATTGAGCCTCTAGAGATTAAAATTCGTCAGGTTCTGCAAGGGGTCCTATGTAAAAATATAGAAGAAAAAGTTTTACTATATGCGGATGATGTATTGATCTTCTTAAGAAATAGTAAGCAAAATATCCCAAAACTAATGGAAATAATAGAAACATATAGTTCATTTTCGGGATATAAAGTTAATGTTAATAAATCAGAGCTGTTATGGTTAAAAAAGGACTTGAACATAAGTGCGTTCAAAGTTGTAGATCAAATTACTTATTTAGGCATTAATCTAAGTAAAAATCCAAATTTATGGTATGAATTTAATTTAAAGCCAATTCTACAAAAAATATATGATCAGCTCAATGCCTGGAAACATTTACCATTAGCGTTATCAGGAAAGATTGGATTAATTAAAATGATTATTTTCCCAAAGATACTCTATAAATTACAGAATTTACCTCTTTTATTAAAGAAAGTAGATATTAAATCATTTAATAAAAATATAACGGAATTTCTCTGGGGAAAGAAAAGGAGGAAAATCTCATTTAAAATATTATCATATTCAAAAGAATATGGGGGTCTTGCACTACCGGATATTGGGAAATATAACTTAGCATGCCTGGTTAAAATAGCGGCTGAATGGTTGATAGATAAAGAATACTATACAGATAAATCACTAGAAGAAGAGATAGTAAAACCCTATATATTAAAAGCGTTACTACATACGCAAATTAAAGATATCCCAAAGAAGATTAAAAGCTTCAGCTCAATTATGTGTATTATAAAAGCATGACAACAATATTGTAAGAAACTTAAAGTTAATTACACAGTGTCTAATTTTTTAACAATAATTGGTTATCCCCCGTTTCCCCAAGCACTAAAACCTGCAGTTTTCCATAGATGGAAAAGAAAGGGTCTGACATGTGTTAGTCAAATGATCAATTTCACTCCAGACATAGCCCAGGTCAAAACATTTGAAGATTTAATACGTGAATTCGACCTGCCTAGTAAAGACTTCTTTGCATATCTACAATTAAGAAATCTGGTTAATAAACTATTACAAATTCAAAATAAAGACTGGGGCTGGTCCCCACTTATGCACAATTTAGAACTATGCAAGATGGAAGATTTCTCTATAAAAAAAATGGTATAAGGAGTCATTACGGCAGGAGGGTCATTTAAATCTACAATTGATCGTTAAAAAATGGCATATGAAGGGAGTAACGGAATGCAATGAAGAATATATCCAGAACAGTATTAACAGAATAAATAAGATCTATATTTCCACTAACTACAGGGAAGCGCACATTAATATATTAAATCAAACATATCTTACCCCTTCTGCTATGGCAAGATGGAATAGTAAAACTCAAGATAAATGTGTCAAATTTGGTAGCAGAGGGGCTGACATTGTGCATTACTTTTGGGGCTGCACATTAGTCAGACAATATTGGAATAAAATAAGCTTCTGGTTATCTAGGATATTAAAAGCAGAGATAAAAATTTATCGGGATCTAGTATTTTTTTTTTATTCCCCTCAACAACAAAAAAAGGTTAAAAACAAGGAATTTACTGAATTGGGTATTGGTGTGGCTAGGTTTTTACTTTTGAAAACTTGGACCTCAAGAAAATTGCCCGCTATAGCTGAAGTTAATAACCAGATTTTTAAACAAATGACGGTAGAACAATGCATGATAGAGCAAGATAAAACTAATGAAGTTGAAAGATTCTTTAAAAAATGGGAAATATTTATATATTCGCAACCAGTGGATCTGCAAAAGAAAATTATCTATCCACTCAGATCCACAGATTATATTATGAATGCCATATTAAAGGGACAGTCAACACTTTCGTTAACATTATTTGAGATAGAAATATAAGAACCGAAGATCCGCCTGCACTATACCCCTTCTGCCATGCCGCCTTGCTTCTGTAGTAATCACTTTCGCTAACTTGTCTAATACCGGGTAAATATGGCAGCTGGACTCCCCCCACCGTTACATAGCTGCCTTCTTCTTCAAATGATCATCAAATCAGAATCCAGTCCTCGGACAGAAATTGCACGCGCTTGAAATGAATTACCTCAGGTATATTAGGCTAATGAATTACCTCAGGTATATTAGGCTAAGAATAAGAGAAGGCTGAAGTTTATTTATTAATTTGTTCCTTTTTTTTATTTATTTTTTCTCTCTTTTTCTTTCTTTTTTTTTTGATCTGTCTTGTAAAAAAAAAAATAGTATCCATCTAGGGAGAAATTAATTGTTATATGACATGCAGAGGAAGGGCTGGTTTAAAAAATGGGTTATGGTATGTTAATAATTTTGGGTTGTGATTTTGTTTTAAACCGGATGGTTTATAATGCAGAAGGAAGTCTGTTTTTCAGTTGTACTTATCATATTGACAGTCTAAAACGTGTATATTTAATCCCCAAGTATGTAAATGTGTGTTTTACCATCCCTTCCCTCTCTCCTTTTTTTTTTCTGTACCCTATTTGGATATTTAATAAAAAAATAAATGTTTTGACCCCTGCACATCGCCACAGCTCTGCTGTGGCGCCTACCTGCCCCCAAGGCACACTGACACAACGTTCTGAGCCTCTCTGTCAACTACAATCACCAAGCAGAACTAGGCCCCACCAGAGCCTCAGGATCTTGCCACCGATCCGGAACACACAGTGCGCGTCTGAGCGTGCGAAAATAGGCCCTGCCCACCGTGGGCGAAACTCCTATCCTACCGAGACCCGCATGGGTAGTTGAAAACCCAAACATGTCGGTCATTATTAAGCCATGTGTACAACAAATACATCCTGCGCAATAAGCGCTTCATATTGTAAGGTGTCAACAGAAATAAAAAACAGCCGCATCTCCCAACGTCAGCCCACAAATTATTTTTAAAGTGATATCTACACTTAGAAATATAATAAAATTTAACAGGGAATCAAGGTACACCATTTTCTAAAGTGCATACTGCTTACCCCTCCCCAGTTAGGGATATCGTCAGTCTGTTCACTTCTGATGTATCAAGTCTCCCCAGAAAACAAAAGACTGAACATACCTCAATGCTGCTTGTAGCATGACATCGTTCTCCACACTGAAGATTTCTCTTTACACTACCTTCAGCTGCTCTGTGGGAACCAGAATGGATCTTAGATAACGTTTGCTAAGATCATCAACACCAGGACAGAAATAAAGAAATGTCTCCACTCCTCTTGGGAAGGTATACCAAGACGATTTCTCCCTGAGAAAAATAGTACTCACTGGCACCATTTTAAAATAAAAAACTTCTTGATTGAAGAATCTAAACTAACACCTCACTTTACCTCTTCCTACATTAACATAGGCAAAGAGAATGACTGGGGGAGGAGGGGAAGGGAGGAGCTATATATACAGCTCTGCTGTGGTGCTCTTTGCCACTTACTGCTGGCAGGTGGTTTAATCCCACAAGTAAGGATGAAATCCGTGGACTCGTCATATCTTGTAAAAGAAAATTAGGCCCTTTCGCACTGGTTTAGAGTCTACACCAAGGGGTACAGAGCACCTGCTACCATTTTTCTGCACCCCAGTTCCTGTGTTTTCATGTTGAGACACTTGGCCTTGTGTCCACACCAGAGGTATGACTTTTTGGTCGCAAGACCACTTTTGACTTCTCAGTAGATGGGTCCCACTGGTTTCTGCCAATTTTGAGCTGATGGTTTTGCTGGACATCTTCTGATTGCTAAGGGAAGTAAGTATGATGTGTCTTTCTTCTGCTGCACTAAGTTTTCTTGGCCAACCACTATGGTCCTCAATGCTGCCTGTTTCTTTGTGCTTCTTCAGAAGAGCTTGGACAGCACATCTGAAAATCTGCGTCTTTCTTGAAATTTCTGCCTGCGAGAAACATCGCTGAAGTAGTATAACTACCTTGTGTCTTGTGCTCAGTCTTGCCATGGAGTATCACTTTTAATATTAAACTGTCTTTTGCAACCTCACTTTGTTAGGAGAGTTTGGCTGCTCCTCACAAAGTTTTATTCCACCTACACAGCTGTTTCTGTTTCAGTTAATGGTTGTATTAAATTGATGATCATTAGTACCAATTTGGTATAATTGTTTAAACATGCACCTGACTATATGCCAACAAAAAGTGTACATAGAATTGTTGCTGTTCTGAAGGCAAAGGGTGGTTAACAACAGGAGACGGCTAGTTCATATGGGCCATATAGATAACATTGTGCTCACGCCCATGAAGTTGTGCATAACACAGCACTAATTGGCTAAAATGCAAGTCAATAGATAAATAAAAAGTCATGATCAGGGGGCTGTCTGCAGAGGCTTAGATACAAGGTAATCACAGAGGTAAAAAGTATATTAATATAACCATGTTGGCTGTGCAAAACTGGGGAATGGTTAATAAAGGGATTATCTAGCTTTTTAAACAATAAACATTTTGGAGTTGACTGTACCTTTAAGTTTTGCATTTGTCTAATATTTGTACCATGTTACTGAAAGAGACTGCTAAATTGTATTCTGGGATTTTAATTTGCTAATCTGGGTTTTCCTTAAGTTTTCCCATATAAATATATCTTAAAGTGAATGTAAATTTTTTATGTAATGAAAGTATAATTAGATAGGTAATCATTATATTAACCAAACCGCCACTATCATTTTCTCATAAAATGTCTAATAAATATTTTATATACATTTCTAAATAACGCTTGTTGTATATACCTGCTCCTCCCACTCTCAACCATCCTTATTCTTTTCAATCGTACGTATACAGCGGTCCCACCCGCTGTTTACGTAGTGT
The DNA here is from genome assembly GCF_027579735.1 of Bombina bombina. NCBI lineage: Eukaryota > Metazoa > Chordata > Amphibia > Anura > Bombinatoridae > Bombina > Bombina bombina. Next base: position 399,571,544 of record NC_069502.1, read on the forward strand.
CAATGCGCGCTCCCGTCTATGATAAACACTGCGCATGCGTCAAACCCCGATGCAGCTGTCTGTCAACATAGTATTCAGTGAATGAATACATTCACTGAATACTATCATTGGGTACAGAAGCAAAGCATCCGATCGTCATTCCCCTAATTAATAGGAATGTAGGTATTGTTTAAAATCCGTTTTTTACAAACGATTCTTTAAAATGATGAATAGATAGATTATTCCTTTAGTATTTATTGAGATGTTATTGTAGAATACGGAGCCACTATAGCATTGTACTTTCCTAGTGCTGAAATATTGAAAGAATGAATGAAGTCCGAGAAGTTTGCTATTGCGCAAATGCAAAATGTGAACGAGCTTCAGATAACAATGTAGGAAGAGCTGTCTAACGCAAGCGCAATACGGACGCGTGACGACAGCAAAAGGGGTTTGGTCCCCCCGTGGTTAATCAAATTATTGGTTATAAGGATCGTGCCTACAATGATAATGCAATGCCGGGCGGAGGATTATAATGACGGATGCAAGGTTATAAACAAAAATAAAACAGTAATTTTAATCTTTAAAAAAATTTCATGAATTAAAGTCATATTATTTAAACGTATTTGTTAAGGGGAATTTTAGAGAGCACGCTGAGTTTACATTCACTTTAATTGGTGGCAGCTTAAAGATAGTGTTTAGTGTGGGTAGCATTAAAAGGGAGTTTTGGGCATTTTGTTTAGCTCTAGAAAAGACTAGAGTGTTTGTTAACCCTTGCACCCACTAAACTAATCACAGTCTTGCCTGGAGTGGCTATACTGTGACACATTGGTTAAGGTGGAAAGGGTATGTTAACCCTTTCTGTGTCAAACAAGTGGCTGGTGCAGGGTTGGATAACTCTGGTCATCACAAACTGGTGTCAAGCAGTGTGGATATTTTTGTGATTAGATTTTAGTGCTTTGTGGATTTGCTAGTGTGAAAATCCCAGTACAAAAAGAAATTGTGACTCTCACAATTTCCAAAGGCTAAAACTCAGTGCATTATATTGTAAGTTTGACTTACAATATTTGTAAGTTTTGTGGCGGGACAGCTAGCGTTCAGAGGAAAAAGCAAGGATAGCCTGGTACAAGCCCTAATGGATTTTGACAAACATGAAGCAGAGCAGAGTGGATCCACAAACAGCACAAGCAGTGTCAAGGTACATATCTGCTGCTATGAGGAGTTATTCACTTAGCTCTGGAGATCCCCTGGACTGTTATTTGCAAACTTTTCTAAAGCATGTGGGCTCAGCGGACCCAAATTTAAGGATATAACTGATATTAAAATACCAGGAACAGCATGCTGTTGCAGCTGAACGCCAGGCTCTAGCAGTAGAGAAGCAGGCTGAAAGAGAATATCAGCTAGAGCTTGCACAACTGGAAAGAGCAACCGCCTTACCTGTTGTTGGTGAATCTAGAGATTCCTCTGTACTCAGACCATGTGCTGAGAATTTCCCTATTTTAGATAAAGATGGGGACCTACCTGGATGTATTCTTGCACAGCTTTGAAAGGACTTGCAGACAGTACCAGCTGCCAAGGGACCAGTGGACAAAGTATCTCACCTCTGGTCTGAAAGGTCCTGCACTGGAGGCTTTTGCAGAACTGCCTCCAGAGTTTTATCAGGACTAGGGCTGCAACAACTAATCAGTAAGTTTTATCATAAAAATAGTTGTCAACAAATCTCATTATCATTTAGGTGGTCAGTGATTAGTTGGTCAGTTGCACAGCACCAGCTGCTTTAATCTGATGATCTACTGCAACTAAGATTGTGCAAAAAAAATTGAATTTATTTTTTTAATCTTTTTTTCTATCCGATTAATCGGATAGTAAAAAAAAATAAAAAAAAATAAATGTTTGCACAATACCATGTGCAGGAGTTCATTGGATTGAAGCAGCTGGTGCTGTGCAATTAACCAACTAATCGCTGACCACCTAATTGATAATGAGATTCTTTGACAACTATTTTTATGATCAATCTTACCAATTAGTTGTTGCAGCCCTAATCAGGACTATGATGCAATTGAGGCTGCAATGTAGAGGAGGTATAATCTCACTCCTGAGGTGGTACAGATAGAAATTCTGGACTCTGCAGGGGGGGTACATCAGAGAGCTACACAATAGTTATGGGAAGTATGGATACAGCATTCAAGCAGTGGATCAGAGGGCTAAAGATTACCACCATGGAGGACCTGGAGGATCTGATGGTTAAGGAACAATTCATGCAGCTGTGCCTAGCACAAGTGCAGAAATGGGTGCTGGATTGCAAGCCCAAAACAGCATTGGAGGTCGGGCGAGCTGGCATATTAATACATAGCTAAAAGGTCACCAGTAAATGGGAGAAAAGCCTTTGTTAAGGGGGCATACAGCTGGAAGGGAGTTGCTGCACGACCCCGATTAAACCAAGCCTGCTGTTCCCTTATTTAATGTGTTCACTCTGGGAAGAAAAAGGTGAGTGCTGCACCTGGTCAGGGGATACCGCAGGTGTTTTGATTTGCAACAAAGAGGGGCACATCAGGTCTATTTGCCCAGAGATTAAATCGACACAATCATCTGGTGGGAGTCATCCCTCAGGTATCAGCGTCTGTGTTGTTTGTCACCTGGTCAAATGCAAACAACGAGAATCTAAAAACTGTCACTGTGTGACACAAGGTAACACTGGGACTCAGGAACACTGGGGCAGATGTGACAACTTGCAGTGCCTATGTCACATGTATACCTTGATTGGGGAGTAGGAAGAGGTCTAAGAAATGTGGGGGTATCTGACAATATTCCTAATGATGTATTACTGGGTACTGATCTGGGCAGGTTGTTATCACTGTATGTGTCTGACAATGATACATGTGACCTAGTGACATTAGATATTGGCCCTGATGTGCAAAGGGCTGTGTATAAACAAGCGCAGGGACATGCTGACCATGAGGGAGGACAGACTGCATGCAAGCAAGGTGCTGTGCCTAAAGTGGGTGTGTCTGTGCTGAGATGTGGAAGAGGACTGTCTGACGGGGAGGTAAGGCAGGTAGATGGTGTGTGTCTGTCTGTGCTTGAACCCATTGGGTCTGCAGAACAGAGTGAAAATGTAAGAGGAGAGACTGACTAGGGAGAAAAGCAAATGGATGGTGTGTGCCCGTCTGTGCTCGAACCAGTAGGATCTTTAGAACTGAGTGGAAATGTACAGAGAAAGGCTGACTGGGAGGAGAGGCAGATAGTGTGTTTGTGCTTGAAAATAAGGGGAGAGAGTGACTGGACAAATGGACACCTGAACAAGTGGAGTCCTCTTTAGAAGGTGTAAAGAGACAGGATAAATGGGAGAAAGGGCAGAAGGAAGATATGTGCTTGTCAGTACTAGAGCCAGATGGTTCCCAAATCCTGAGTGAAGATGTGAAGTGCAAGACTAACTATAAGAGAGGGCAGAGTGTAGACCCATCTGTGCCAGAAGAAGCAGTGCCCCAGAATCCAGAGTGTGTGGGAGAGGAGGGTACAGGATACTCCATGAGAGATGCAGAGTGAGTGTGAAACTTGTGGGTGACAGAGTCCCCAGTAACCTCAGCTGTGACCTATAAGCAGACTGCACAGACTAGGGGACAGAGACTGACTCAGACTGAAGATCCAAAAGGGATGAAATACAAGGAAGTGTATTTACACAGCACCACAGTTCCCAGCAGATAGGCTCCACAGTCGAGAAAATGGGGGAAGCAGATGGGCAAACCCCTACTGACTATAATACAGAACAGGTGTACAGAGGTTCTACTCAGGTGGAGGGGCAAGATCCCTGGTGAGCTAATCCCCAGCTGACAACACACAAAATGTTCAGAGTGTGTGAAAGGAAACTGGGTACTACAGACACACCTGCAAAAGGGTAGGATGTACGTTTCAGAGACCAAGCAAATTGTATATCACTTTTAAATGGAGGGTATCATGATGGCAAAACCACTATGTGCAATTTGTCTGGGAATTGGGTTATAACATCAAGGGAGAGCTCCCTTTGATACGCACCTGGAGTGGCTTGTGTGCCACCTTCCTTTGCGTCTCTTATTTGGGGGAGGTGTCATGAAAGCCTCATGATTTTAGACACAAGGGGTTAACTTTTTATCTCTGTGTTAAATGTTTCTGTTTTTCCAAAGGATGCGTGTCCGTGTGTTCTTTTTTTTAGAAAAAACAGAGCCCATCATAAGTAGCTGCAAGCTTCACTGTGCCAATCAAGTGACTGGTGCAGGTTTAGATAACACTGGTCGTCACAGGTAGGTAATTGCCATGTTAATGGAGGGGATAGGGGCTCTAACTTAACCCCTACCTCCTTAAAAACCTCATATACCACATACACACAACTCTCTGCACATAAGGGTTTCCTTTTTTTTAAATGAGAGATCTCATGCCTCTGTAGGCAGCCGGCAATAGCTATAGGAATGACAATTATCTGTTCTTATTAGTGAATTAAGTAAAAACTGAAGATAGAATAGCAATGCTATTCAGTTCCAGTCCAGAAGATACAGTAACAAGCTAAATTTGAAGACAGCAATGTTTAACAAAATGCAGAATGACACGCATTGATGGCTTCAGTATGAAGATTCTAAATACCTGGACTGTTTTGACCCCTAAAACAGGAGAAAAAAAGTTATGTGAACAGAAACAAAGCTCAGAAAAGAGTTCACAAGGGAATAGCCATTTTAATTAGAACCTATATACACCACAATCATTAATGTAGAATAAAGTATAAGAAAGCACCAGGAAAATAAAACATCTTTCAGGTCAAACCAAAAGCCCACACCCACCTACCCTAGTTCTGTCATTCCATCCATGAATTCCTGCTTTGAGAACTCACATTGCGTTGCTGCTCGGAATTTCCATGCAATAATTAGAACACTGACACTGGCTGGATCAAGAGCTAAATCGTCACAAAACTGTTGGATGCCGTCTATCCCAATTTTATTTTCATCTTGAGGGTCTGCAAAGAGGAAAACAAGAGATATAAGTACAGACCTACAGAGACTGATTTGATTTTCTGACACTTTCATAACATACTAATAAACATTTCTATATTTTTCAGAACTGGATGTCCAGCTATGCCTACATTTTTATCGTTTTCTAAACAAACTCAGTAAAGGTTACATCTATATGCTTTGCACAGCCTTACTCAGTTATGCATATCTTTATATTGTATCAGTGACATATTATTTGTACTTTCATTAATTATTTTGCTGGATTTATTTTAAAGGGACAGTCAAGTCCAAAAAAAAAAAAACTTTCATGTTTCAAATAGGGCATGTAATTTTAAACAACTTTCCAGTTTACTTTTATCACCAATTTTGCTTTGTTCTCATGGTATACTTAGTTGAAAGCTAAACCTAGGAAGGCTCATATGAAGGCTGCCTCTTATCACATGCTTTTTTATTTGCTTTTTACAACAGGGGAGTGCTAGTTTATGTGAGCCATATACATAACATTTTGATCACGCCTGTGGCTTGTGGCAGACACTGCACTAATTGGCTAAAATGCAAGTCAATAGATAACAAATAAAATGTCATGTGATCTGGGGGCTGTCAGAAGATGCTTAGATACAAGTTAATCGCAGAGGTAAAAAGTATATTATTATAACAGTGTTGGTTTTGCAAAACTGGGGAATGGGTAATAAAGGGATTATCTATCTTTTTAAACAACAAAAATTCTGGTGTTGACTGTCCCTTTAATTTACATTTGAAAATTTTAGCTTTTCTCTTTACTCCATGAAAAAATAAAGCACATTCTGTGGAATTAGGAAACGTGACTATTCCTACATGCTGCACAATGATCATTTGACATATGCAGGTGTTTATTTATATCTGTCCCTGTATGGCCACTGTGACGGATACCCCGGCTACCCCGACAGGGTAGCTCCGCCAAACGGGTCCTGCTTCCTCCCTGCCGACTGCAGCTATGTAGCTGACAAGTGAACACAGCCTGTAGCCACCCCTGATGCCCAACAGCATCAGTACCCAGGGTCCCACCCTGTGGCAGACTCCAGCTACCCAGACTGGGTAGCTCTGCCTGATGATCCTTTCTCTGCCTGGAACCGACTGGGTAGCTCCGCCAAACGGGTCCTGCTTCCTCCCTGCCGACTGCAGCTATGTAGCTGACAAGTGAACACAGCCTGTAGCCACCCCTGATGCCCAACAGCATCAGTACCCAGGGTCCCACCCTGTGGCAGACTCCAGCTACCCAGACTGGGTAGCTCTGCCTGATGATCCTTTCTCTGCCTGGAACAGGCTGGCTATGTAGCCCAGTAAAGTGATTTCTATGTAGCCCAGGAAAGTGATTTTAGCTGGAGCTCACCCAAATAACTAGACAGACTAGCCTTCAGGTGAAAACAAGAACTGATTTTATTGAGAACACACACTCCTTTTATACACACATCTCATCTTGATAACACAAAGGACAATCCCACAATTTTCCCGCCATTCCCGCCCCTCCAGACAGCCCGGCACCTCCATAGGAGCCACAGTCTCACATAATCCCAATACTTAGGGGTGGCGGTTTCAGGTGATCCCGGTGGAGCGGCGGCACTTCCAGGGTGTCATTTTAAAGCTCTCGGTCCCCAGATTTGATTTCACAGTCCAAAAATCAGCATGATTCGTTACTGGGGACTGGAGTTACAGTCCGTTGAAGTTATGAGGTTAGGGGTGTCCAAAACCCCCGGTTCCCAAAGGAGCTCCCCTCCGGTAATTTGTCCACCTCTTGTCCTCCCTAGGGGCTACTAATCCCCAAAAGAGCGGAGCTCTGGGGCACATATTTGCTGGAGCGACGAGGGGTAAAGTTAGCGGGTGTCCTGCTGTCCTGTTGTCGACAGGGAGTTCCAGGAGCCTGGACAGCCTGAGAGGAGTTAGGCAGGTGTCCGTTGTGAGGCGGCCGACCGGGAGTTCCAGGAGCCCGGCCAGCCTAGGAGGGTTTTCCTGGTCATACACAAGCTCTTTTCTAAACAAGTTTGGAACACAAAACCATGCAACCAAAAGCTTCCAGAGATGGTGGTTGCTCTGAGGAGCCCAAAACCACAAATAAACAACAGGGGTGAGGTTGTAGTGGGGGTTGGGGGTATCCTTAGCTGTCTGGTATCCGTGACAGCCACTACAAAGTAGATATGATAAACAACAAAAATAGCAACAATGAGTTTTTCTTGTTTTTTTAAAAAAGATAAAACTCAAAAGATGTGTCCCTGGAGTGCAAAACTGTAAAATTTCTGCTAACAAAACAACTTTAAATACTTTTCTTTGTACTCAGGTCTTTTGGAATTCAAAATTTCATACGCATATATTAAAGGGACACTAAATACATTTCATGTCATCCCTCTAATAATAGATTCTGTCATTTCGGAAACTAGGTTACACTGCAGGTATCTGAAGCAGAGTTGCTGCACACGTGCAAACAGGTCAGTACTGGAATGTAGTGAAAGAGATTTCAACATGGAAGCGGGGAATAACCCCCAATACTATGCTTACAAAATGTATTTAGTGTTTAATATCCCTTTAAAATTAAAAATTACTTTTTAGTGCTCATTTAAGCAAAATTCAGTAAAAACAAACGACGATTGTTTACTGTGCTTACTTTTCCGGTAATTTACCTAGCAGGGTGCTTTTTTTAAAACATTTAAATTACTGTTTTATTTGCTCTAGTATGTGTCATCACAGTTTATAGACCACCAACCCTAAAAAAAGTTTTAGTTTTTTTTATTTTTAAACAAGACAAGCGGCAGCACCAAGATGATGCTGTAAACTCCAACCAGAGCACGTTCTTATTGTGTTCAAGGGTATTAATCATGGAAAATAGATTGTGGCTGGAGCACTGTCTGGTGAAAGTCCATAGGGATAGTGATATGACTGATTGCCTGAGCCGCCCAAAGGCATGCAATCTTTAAGAATAAATGTAAAAGGGACATGAAACCTAATTTATTTTCTTTCAAGATTCAGATAGAACATGTGATTTTAAACAACTTTCCAATTTACTTCTATTTTCTAATTTCTTTTGTTCTCTTGGTTTTCTTTGTTGAAAAGGATACCTAGGTAGGGTCAGGAGCTGCTGATTGGTGGCTGTGTATATATGTATATATATATATATATATAGGGATCTCATGTCCATGGCTCATTCAATGTGTTAACTTGCTTCTTTAACAAATACCAAGAAAATTAAGCAAATTAGATAATAAAAGTTGTTTAAATTTGTGTTCTCTTTTTTGAATCATGAAAGAAAAATGTGGGGTTTCATGTCCCTTTAATCAATGACAAATGCATTCATGACAACTGTTGTGTTTTTGTCCGACTATTCTATCTGATACACAATAAGGTGTTGTAGTGGTCTCTGAAACAATAAAACCCTGCATGTGTTCTTAACAAAATGACAGTAGTAAAGCAATGTCTATAGATGTTGTATGTTATCCTGGGAATCTGACTTCTTATTGACTTATTATATAATATTGTTATAAGCACAAACTTGTTTTCAATACTTTTGCTGTCTCCCTAAACTGAAATAGAAGTGTCAATCACTGTACTATGCATAAAAAGATTTAAATGTCCCTTTAACGGGATATAATAGTCAAAATTGAAATGTGCACAAGTGCATTTCAGTTTAGAAGTGTGATTTTTGTAATATGCTTGCATTAGCAATAATGTTTCTAATAAAAAGCTATAACTGTACATATACTGACTGTGCCTCTTGCACCTGCATTCAAAGACTGCGCCCTCTCAGAGAACTCCTATGCAAAATTGAAATGCTCCCAAGCACATTTAAAATTTGACTATTATGTCTATTTAAATAAACATTTGATTATGTCTGCAAAGCCATTGTGTGATATTCTAGTCAACTTATTACATGGGAAATAGTACACTACACTATAAGCTTTTTAAATTTAAATTTTATTGGGTTTTAAACAAAATACAGAAAGTGTCTGGTTTGGACAAAAGCAAATAAAGATAAATGGGGTCTAATATTCTTTACATGGTTTGTGGTCTTTATCCATTGTACATAACAATTAAACTGTGACACACATCCAACTAAGTCAGAATTAAACAACCCAAGAATACAACCTAATTTCCCCTTTTTACAAGGAGTGATAATAACCTCTTGTGTTATCCTCTCTAAAACAAGTGGGTTGCCAGATATAATCATTCTAATCAAGGACCAAGGTTCTCTCCCCCCCACCCCCAAAAAAAAAAAAATTTCTTCCCCTCTCTTACCAGATACCCAACAACACTATTTCTGAATTCCTAAAAGGGTAGATCAGGTAATCTATTTCTCTAGTAGGGAATATCTTGATGAATGTCGACCATTTTTGAAAGAAAATAATTATATCTTGTTCAGAGTTCATGCCCGTATCTATCTTCTCAATAATGCATTGCTTTTTAAGATAATTTTTCATTTCTGTAATACTAGGAACATATCTATCCTTCCAATTCTTGAAAATTAAGTTTCTGGAAGCCAGTATTATTAAATTGATAATTGTGTTGTCTTCCGGTGTTCTTTTCTCGTCTAGAAGAAAAATTACTTTCCCTATTGAAAAAGTAATAGGATTAATCTTGAGGGTATTTAGTGTCCAGATTTGGGAAATCTTGGGGCAAGACCAGACCATGTGGGTTAAATTTGCAGTCAACAAGTTACATTTTGGACATTTATTAAAATTAGAATTATGCCAATTTCCCCGGAGTATAATATGTCCAATATAATAGTTTTAGATGGGACTCTCTCCAATTTGCGGAAAATGTATAATGAGAGATCAGAGTTAAAGTGATGGTAAACTCTCCCCTTTTTAAAATCAGATCTGGAATGTAAGCGCTACTTTAGATGGAGTTTTATTCATTAGCTGTAATGAAGATGCGCTATAACTTAGTTATTAATATAGATATGAAATTCAAATACTGCATGCTCCTCCGCCCACTTCAAAAGTAAAATTTTCTGTGAGCTAACAGATTGAATTGTTGTCCAATCAGCGCTCTCCCCATATGGCACTTTTGTTGTAGCTAGAGCATTGATTGGAGAGTAATTCAATCATTTAGCTGACAGGAAAATTGACTTTTGAAGTGGGTGGTGTAACGTGCGGTATTTGAATTTCATATCTATATTAATAACTAAGTTATAGCGCATCTTCATTGCACATGATGAATAAAACCCCATCTAAAATAGCGCTTACATTCCAGATCTGATTTTTAAAAGGGGCGAGTTTACCATCACTTTAAAGATCTTTTTATATAATCGAGGTTGAGTAACGATTTCAGGAATTGAACCCTCCCACTTTTGAGCAATATTAAATTAAAATCCCCTGCCTGAGAGGTCATATCAGGTTGAAATTGATGAGATGCCATTTTTAGTAGGGATGCACCGAAATTTCGGAAGCCGAAATTTTCGGCCGAAAATGGGCCTATCCCATGCGGGCCGAAAGTTGCATGCGCAATCTGCCCCACACCTACACTTGCTGGCCGCCGCTTACTGCATCCACCCGCGCCTAAAATTAAGGCCAGTGCAGCTAGAGGCCTTCTAGGCCATTTGGTTAGCAACTTCATTTCCTATAATACCACTCACTGCAGCACAGGCTCCTCCCTCCTTTCCTACCTAGAGCGGTTCCTCTTTCTGCAGAATCTGCACTTCCTTTTCTACAAGGCTCCGGTGTACTGTTGTTTTAGTGCTGTGGAAGAAGAGTTGCTCCGGTTCAGCAGTTCAGCTCAGTGAGAGACAACGGAGATTTGGTTTACAGCTGTGTAGTGTGGGGAGGTAGAGGGGGGTTGCTCTGTGTTAGGCTGCTGTAAATCAAACCTCCGTTGTCTCTAACGGAGCTGAACTGCTGAACCGGAGCAACTCTTCCTCCACAAAATGCTGAATGATAATTGCAGTAATAGACAAAGCTTCTACGTTTTAAATTCCTAGAAAACAGTTATGCAAACAGGGCTGGACTTAGTGTATTGAACAGATTTTGTTATGGAGAAATGCAGCAGAATATAAAACTCTTTCCAACTTCATAACACCCATTAATATTTTATTATTTATAACCAGCCTACATACTGTTTAATGGAGTGTAACAAAGAATAAATATACAGTAATTTATTTTTCTTTGAACAAACACTGGTTAAAAACAAGGGGCATAGGGTAAGACTGAACTTAAAGGGACAGTCAACACCAGAATTTTTGTTGTTTTAAAAGATAGATAATCCCTTAATTACCAATTCCCCAGTTTTGCATAACCAACACAGTTATAATGATACACGTTTTACCTCTGTAATTACCTTGTATCTAAGCCTCTGCAGACTGCCCCCTTATTTCAGTTCTTTTGACAGACTTGCATTTTAACCAATCAGAGCTGTCTCTATGGTAAATTCACGTGCATGAGCTCAATGTTATCTATATGAAACGTGAACTAATGCCCTCTAGTGGTGAAAAAGTATCAAAATGCATTTAGATTAGAGGCGGCCTTCAAGGTCTAAGAAATTAGCATATGAACCTCCTAGGTTTAGCTTTCATCTAAAAATACCAAAAGAACAAAGCAAAATTGGTGATAAAAGTAAATTGGAAAGTTGTTTAAAATTACATGCCCTGTTTGAAACATGAAAGTTTTTTTTTTGGACTTTGGACTGTCCCTTTAAATATTAAAACAAAAAAAAACACCCTAAGGTAAACTGAACAAAGTGGTAAACAAATTCCTGGAACATTTTACAGAGAGACATGAAAGGTATATTTTAATTGTAAAATGGCACAAGCACTCCAAAAGGAGCTGGTGATTACTCAGTCATGTTTATTGCAAGGAGAGGTTTGGCTCCCAATAAACATGACACACAAAATATTTTTTTATGAATGTAATTAAAGATTAAAATGTATTACATTTTAATAAATAATAAGAATATGAATTTAAAATAATAAGCATATTAATTTATAAAAATGTTTTGTTCATATAAAAAAGGAACTTTTTAAAAGGGATATTCATTTCTGCATTGAACAAGCCTACTTCATGCCACCTTTGTTGTCTAACACACATGCAATAGTCCTGATCTGCCAATAAATATTAATACTGCAGTGTAAACCATTTCCTGCAAGTTTTAATTTTAACAGCTTTCATTAATCAGACAGAGCATTGGTAAAGCTTACCAATCAAATGTAATTATCTAGCCCTTACTGTTTTGAATCGATATAAAAGTTTTCTAGGACTATACTTAATTTGGATAACTGGTAAACCAAAAAAAAAACCTCTTAAATCTGATTCTGTTACATAGAACTGAATGAAGAATGTATATTGATATTAAATAATCAACAATATATTATTCTTCACTCAGTCATATAACACAGAAACAGATCTAACAGATTTTTATTTATATTGCTTTTTTAAGTTATTTTTCCGTCCAATTTCGGTGTATTACTTTTAATAAAAGTGTGGTTAATGGTTATTTATTTTATTGGCTTGTAGTTTTTTATTTCAGATCCATTAAAAACTCTAATATAATAAAATTATAGAAAAAAACTACAGTATTTTAAAATCATTTTTGAAAAAAAAGTCATTTTCGGTTTCAGTTTTCGGCCAAGGGCATCCTCAATTTTCGGTTTCGGTCCAGAATTTTCATTTCGGTGCATCCCTCATTTTTAGCCAGTATTGGCCAACCGTCCAGCTTACCTCAAGACCAGTTCCAGGTAAAGTTATTAACTAGAGTAAATACATAATGCCTAGCTTGAAGATAGGGAAAATAGAATCTCAATACCTAAAACAGGTATAGAGAAAACGCACTTGCGCTACTGAAAGCTGAATATATGTGTAGCAACTGGCTTAAATGGAAGTACCCTATATAGGCAGAAAAAAATAAAAATACCCTATATAGGAATTATCTAGGAATATTGGTATGAATTTTTAATGAGGATATATTCCTTAATAAAAAGTGTCAAAATCACAAATGGTAGAATTGGTCAATATACAACACAACACAACACACAAGAAAATATTAAACATAAAATTCATAAATCAAAAATCAAAACATATATGCATAAAACACATAAGTAAAAAAAACACATAAATACAGGAATATAAGCAGTCCGTTAATGGAGATGCAATAAGCGAGAAATAGTTTTTTCAGTAGCTTGCTGTTGTCAGAATGACCGGCTGCTTTACTTTTCGTCACAATGATCCAGAGACCTCCAAAAGTAGACCACCACTATATGGCTGCTTTGTTTTTGAAGAAACCAGCCACTTCGCTATGTTCCTTGGACCCCCCAAAGGTGCAGTATAGCTGTGTTCTTGTTTGGCTGCCTTAATAGACTTACAGCCGTCCAGGGTCCTCCAAAGATTTAACCACAACTATGTTGGCTGGTAAGCACAAGAAAATCACTGTGGTGATTTTAGTTCTGGGGGGGGGGGGGTAATGTTCAATACCTGGGGGAGGGTGTGTCATGAATTTCATCAGGTCCTCCTGCTGGTTACTTTCCGGGAGACCAATAACCCTGATATTATTTGTCCTTGATCTGTTTTCGAGATCTTCTAATCTATTCTTTAATTTAACCAGATCAGTATAATTGCTCTCTATCTTGGAGTCGTGTGACTCTGTCACATCCTCCAGATCAGAGATCCTCTGTTCAGCTTCCTGTAATCTTTTGGAAAACTGTCTGACTTCCTTTGTGAGTGAAGAAAGATTTTGCTTAATTTCTGCTCTAAGTGAGTCAAACTTGGGTGCTTCGATTATATTGGCGACCAGGGTTTGAGAATACTGAGAAACCATATGCTTTGAAGTGTTAGTTGCTTCAGTTTGGATTTCTACCAGGGTCTCTATGTGAGTTTTTATTCCTTTGCTCTCTGTGCTTAGATGCCATGCCTGGATAGGACTTACTAGTGTGTGTGTGGGGGGGGGGGGTAGAGTGAGGAATTTATCCATATGCAGTGAGTGTTACACAAAAGAAGACACAATCCAATGTGTAGGTGAAAAAAAAAAGAAGGGAAGTGAAGAAAGTGAGGAAGGATTGGAGGGTGAAAACAGATATTGTGATTTAATGGTTGAAGATTCAGTAAAGTGATGGTGTGAAAAAGACCAGTGAATGACAAGAAAGCACTCAGCTAACCAAATTGAATTAAGAAGGTGGTTGCTACATCGAGTAAGAGGCACTTAGTGGGGTAATTCCCTATACCAAAGTCTGCCCCTAATAGCGTCCTCTAATGCCACTTCCCAATTCCCCTGAACCACCTTCAGTTCCACACCTTGAGGCTAGACGAGCTCGACTTAAGATATAGATAAATGAAAACTCGAAATAACAAGCTATAACAATATATACCTTGTTTCTTACCTATAAGAGGGATAGTTATATAGCAGAGAGAAAGGGGTAGTGCAAGGGGATGGCAGGGACTGGTCTGATTCAGTTAATGAAAATAATGTAGCCGAATTTAGTGGAGTCCCACTTTAACTGTCTATAATCAGGCACATATAATAGAACAAGGAAGTCCTACAGGGAAAAATGGGCAGAAGAGGGGCATGAGAGATGGACTAAAGCCCCCTGCCTTCTGTGTTCCCCCTCTCTTCTTTCCTCCTTCCCCTCACGATCACATCTGGGGGGGTGGATGATAGCCATCTCTGGAAACATCATTGCAAGGAGGATCTAACAACTAAAAAGATAACAGATTCAGGCCACCGCAACACTCCTCCGGACTGTGGCCAAGTAGTTTGCTTCCCCCAGAACCAGCGGGTTACTTTAAACCCCTCTCGCAGCAACGGTGGGAGGGGGTAGAGAGGTTGGACATACCAAACTGAACAGCTGACAATGACCAGGAGATGCCGACACTTCTCACCCAGCTGCAAAGGCACAGGAATGCCCACAGGGAGACCAGACGACTCTGCTGCCAATGATCTCCTCCATCTAGGTGATTCCTCTTAGGTCTGGGAGCAAAACAGGCCCAAGGGTCCATAATGTAGATCCAGATTATATTTCCTGGAGGGACTTGGCAATGGGAGGGATGGTAATGGTCGCCCTCATGCAACACCAGTGGGAGGGGGATAAGTCCTCTAAGGGAAAGCGCTCCTTAAGGCTATTACCAGGCGCCTCTCTTCCTCCAGTAACAACGGTTTTGCTTGGACCCCCTCTTGCAGCTTCGGTGGAAGAGGGTAAGGTGCCTAATGTACTGTGCTCAGTAAGGGTAGTCTCCAGAAAGTGCAGGCAGTTCTTATCCCACCTCAGTAGCGCAGATCTAGGAGCGCTTTGTAGAGGGACCGGGTGGCTCTGTTGCTCACGCCCTTGACTAGCCTGAACCTTGCAGGCTTCCTGGTGCGAGAGTTTGGCTTCTCCGCCACAGGATCAGGGCTGGGACAATCTGTCGGAAAGGCAGCGTGGCTTGCTGACTGACTCCTCCCCCGGAGCCTCTAAACTATATAAGCTGTTGTGAAGCCGTTGGTTGCCTTAGAAAATGCAATAAATCCACAATAAAAATAAATCAAAGTAACCAGTCAAGAGCACACAACATTACTTAAATTAAACTGAAATAAATTGGCATCAGACACCACAATGCACAATTGCAAAATCTAATTCTCATGCACAGTTATGGAGTGTTGTACTCACCCTTGTATCGGTTATAAAGCTGCTCTAATTTTTTTCTGTCCAATGCTCCTTTTACACATTCCCTTATGTAAAGTTCAGGGTTCTGAAAAAAGTTATCTGTAGCAACATCAAGTTTCCATTCATTTTGTGACAGGCAACTCACTGCAGTCTTCTCACTGGATTGTGTGAAGATCATAAACTGGCGAACTTTATCTTTTTGTGATGATTTCAACTTGTTCTATATTTCCAAGTAGATATAAAAAAAATGTATTATGACAAAGCACAGAAGAAACATAATACAAAAGCAAGAAATGTGATTGGAATTTTTTCTCTAATAGTCAAAAACATTCTGATTTAGAGAGCTGACTTGGAACTGTATGCAGAGACTTTACCAGCTAGGAATCTCATGAGTACAGCTAATATGTTAACAGATTTATCAATGGTTACAACTGATAAGATACAAAACAACAAAACATACAAATTAGCACTTTTTTTTAACTTTCCAAAAAGTAGCATCTAGAGCAGTGCTTTCCAAACTGTGTGTCGGGACACACTCGTGTGTCGGCAGCAGTGTGTAGGTGTGTCCCTGCTTCAGCACAAATTTTTTTAAATTTACATTTTTTTTTTTTAATTGTTTTTTGGTTTCTGACTTTCTGCCTGCCTGCCTGCTACGCATATCACATGGTTGACACGTGATTGATAGCTAGTGGGTCACAGATCATCTTAACCAATTGGCACAGCTCAGTGGGAACTGAAACTATTCCCATTGGCGGATTTGGCGGCACATTGGCTCCTGACTGCACGTGTAGTCTCCTTAATTGGCTCGTGACTGCAAGTCAGTGGGATTTTTTTGCAACTAGCTCCCAGTAGTGCATTGCTGCTCCTGCTCTTTATATATAGATAGGAAGTGGAAGCTTAAAAATGCTTAATGATGAAATGTGCTTGTCTTTATCTAATATTCCACCAAATATTCAGAAACTGTGTTCATCCCATCAACCTCATACATCCCATTAAAATAGCAAGTAGCTATTGGTGTTATTAAACTTTTTTTAATTCTTGCACATACATACTGTTACTTGTAAATACATTTTGTTATTATATAATTTATGTATGTGTCCGTATCTTTTAAAACAAGTTAGTTTAACCTCCTTTTTGCTAGTACAACTGAATTACTGTGTCGCAAAATGATGTAGGTCTACAAAGTGTGTCACCAACATGAAAAGTTTGGAAAGCTCTGATCTAGAGTGTGGGCACTGATTTTCATACAGGTCAGGCTAAGACTCACAGGAATCATTACGCTTAGCTCTCCGATTATTGTCCACATACAAAAACCCTTGTCTAGTAATTAAAAATGTTTCCTCGCTTGTGTTGCTAGTAATTATTTGTCAAACCCTGTATTAAAGGGACAGTATACACCATTTTTTATATAACTGCATGTAATAGACACTAATATAAATAATAGGATGCACTGATACTGATATAAAAATCCAATATAAAACTGTTTAAAAACTTACTTAGAAGATCTCAGTTTAGCTCTGTTGAAAAGCCCACTGCAAGTGGGAAATAAGACACTCCCCCCTCCCCTGCATATGAAAAGACCCTTTACACAAACAGGAGCAAGCTGGAGTAGGTATCTGATGGTATTATCCTAAAACTTTGGTGCTTGGTTAGGAGTCTGAAATCAGAGCAATGTTTTTTAAAAACAAGCAAAACTATACATTTAAAAAACAACAACAACTGTATGGGCTATATAAATGAATCATCTACAAACCATTTATGCAAAGAAAAATCTAGTAGTGTATAATGTCCCTTTGAACCTTTTCACAAAAAAACAACTCAAATCATCATACTACATATTATTCCAATTATACAATAAGTATTTATCCCACTTACATTTCTTATATTAACAGAATGCAGTGGCATAAAATGAAACTAATGTTTCACTGTGTCTGCTGTTACACATACACGTCTGATTCCTTATATGTCTGTTTCACCATACTAAGCTTGCTAACACTCCTCTACCACCGCCTGTTTAACGTTTTACTTAAGAACTGCAAATAAAAAACCTGAGTTTGTAACTCGTTTGAAAGTTCACCACTGTGACATCTAACCCTGTTTTGTCAAAGAAGCTAGAAGAACCTTGCACTGGGGGGCTCAGCTATTGGGTGTACAGTTTATTATAAACCATGACTACTGTGGGGTTAAAATCTGCTACTCTATGTCTGTTTTCTTGAACCCCGTTTTATCACCAGACGACACTGTATGATATATATGATGATGTATACGGGACTAGGCCCACAAACCCCGAGCTGAAGTGGAAGTGTCTACCGACTCAGAGCTACAGGGCCCAGATTCGGTAGTGCCCCACACGCCGGTGTTTAGCAGAACCTGGGTACGGTTTGACCTCCAGTGATCAACAAGCTCCCTGGTATTTGTGAAGCCCCGGGGACCACTCACCATGTTGGAACTCGGCCTCCCGGTGAGTGTGAGTGGCGCCCTCCGCTCTCACAGGCTCTCCACGATCTCGCTCATGCGCAATGAGGCCGCGGCCTGCGGGACAAGGAGAGAGAGGAGGACGGGCACAGGAAGGTACTGCAACCGAGGACGCTGTTGCAAAGACCGCTGCACGGAGGCTGTAATCATGGAATGACCAGCGGCCTTCTGACAACTGCCCAGTTAGGTGTAGAATGAGGCGCAGTGAGACCACAGTAAAGCAAAAGCAGACGGCTGCGTAAAGAGTATAGAGGGAACTGGAGGTCGTGTAAAAAGTCAAACACAGGACATCAGACGTTCCACAACAATTCTGCAATGCAGGACAACGTAACACGAAATGCATGCGATTTGTTCATTTATTTTTGTACAGAGAAGTAAAAACATTGCTGCATGGAAAAAACGATAAGACTAGAGATTTGGAAGGACTACTTCATATGGTTGGAGCTGGAATCTTAGTGAGTGCCAGTTCGTGAATGAATCGTTCTTTTCAATGAATTGTGTGAAGTGGTCTTATAATATAAAACTCCAAGTCTATTAAAGAAATACACCGTGTGTTAATGCTAACATTTATATGTACTACATACTCATTTATCCAAGGGGACTCAAGTGAACTGGTGATTCAGTTCATGAACTGGTCTATTTAAACCCTAGTTTCTCAACCTTTGGTACGTTTACCCCTGGGGTTACTTGGGGCAGTGGCAAGGGGTACTCCAGGGATTGGCCTTCATTTTTTCCTCCTGATGTAGCTATTGCAAACATGACATATCAAATAAAGTCGTTTCTCATTTCTACCATTGAGCAATCCTAACAGGGCAGTGTATTTCCCTGCCTAGGTTGAACCACTGCTCAATCACTGTAAAACTTTAGATTCTGGCTTGTTAGTGAGATATGAGGACTGGAGCCGAGCTTCATTGATATGAACTGAGAGAGTGTAGTATTACTGTGACCAAGTGTCACAAAGCCAAGTGCCAGATAAATGTGCCACTGTGAAATAGGTAAAGTGCATCATACTGAAGTGTGCCACAGTCAGGGATAGGCACAGACAAAGGCTGTGGTGGACATTTTCCAAAGTATAGACCTTAGTGAAGGACACCAAGGTACATTTGAAATTAAAAACATTATTTTATAGTGCTGAGTGTTATTATACTGATGGAGATACCACTGATCCTATAACCAGCCCTCCTCTGGCTATACCCATGTGCCAGTGTCACTACTGTGTCATTATATAGTGCTGGGTGTTATTATACTGATGCAGATACCACTGATTCTATAACCAGCCCTTCTCTGGCTATACCCATGTGCCAGTGTCACTACTGTGTCATTATATAGTGCTGTGTGTTATTATACTGATGCAGATACCAGTGATCCTATAACCAGCCCTCCTCTGGCTATACCCATGTGCCAGTGTCACTACTGTATCATTATATAGTGCTGGGAGTTATTATACTGATGCAGATACCAGTGATCCTATAACCAGCCCTCCTCTGGCTATACACATGTGCCAGTGTCACTACTGTGTCATTATATAGTGCTGGGTGTTATTATACTGATGCAGATACCACTGATTCTATAACCAGACCTCCTCTGGCTATACCCATGTGCGAGTGTCACTACTGTGTCATTATATAGTGCTGGGTGTTATTATACTGATGCAGATACCACTGATTCTATAACCAGCCCTCCTCTGGCTATACCCATGTGCCAGTGTCACTACTGTGTCATTATATAGTGCTGGGTGTTATTAAACTGATGCAGATACCACTGATTCTATAACCAGACCTCCTCTGGCTATACCCATGTGCCAGTGTCACTACTGTGTCATTATATAGCGCTAGGTGTTATTATACTTATGCAGATACCATTGACCCTATAACCAGCCCTTATCTGGCTATTCACATGTGCCAGTGTCACTACTGTGTCTTTGTATAGAGCTGGGTGTTATTATACAGATGCAGATGCACATCCAGTATTTCACTTAGGCTTTATTTATTCCATAACTTGTCACCCAATATCGCTAGCAATCTCTTGACAAGCCTCTAACTTTACTCACACTACATATTTTTTTTTTATTCCTATTATTTAATCAGAAAGAAAATATATACTAAGGTTGTGGTGGACACTGCAAGGGCTAGTCCCGGACACCAGTGTGCGTGCACGGAGACCTTGCCTATCCTTGGCCACAGTAAAACGAGACAGATAAACTGTATATGAAATGGTTATTAAAAATAAAAATATGGTAAATATTACTTTCCTCATCATGCAGAAAAGTGTTTCTTTTCCTTGTTTTACTGTAAGAAGCACATTAATTACATATACTTTTTACTATCAGTGGAATATATCTGTGTTTTTAAAATTGTTATATTAACAAATATTTAATTTCAGAAAACTTAAAATAAATTAGATTCCTATATATTTACTTCATAAGATATCTGATACAAGCTTGTGAAACCAAGTAATGCACAAGTTCCATTTTTTGCTCATGTAAAGTATCAATAATATTTCTGCTACAGTTTTGGTACATAGAAAACAAGTGTATGCCCATTGCCTACAGGGGTACTTGCTACAAACCGGTTGAGAAGTACTGATTAAGTGAACGGTCATAAATGAACTGATTTATCTAAATTAATCTAACTTCCCATCACTAAGATGGATTGTCCCTTTATTAAAATAAACAAATGTATGGTAATTTAGTAGTGAAATCTTATTTTATATTGTTATCTTCTCTGCTTTACCCACTTAACACAGTACAGTTTCTAAAATGTTCAACAAAAAAAGAAGTCGGCAAGCAAATGTCAAATTTGAGTGCTAAATAAGTGTTGTTTAAATTTAAACACTTACTAAATACACTATGTAATATATTCTATACTGTTTGTAACAGGATGTGCAATGCTACTGCACAACAGTAAATCAAATTTACTCTTGTGCACTTAAAGTGAATGTAAATTTTGATGATAAATTGCCCGTTTTTTAAAAATGTGATTAAAAACAGGGGCACTTTAATTTATAAAAATGTACATTTCACTTGTGTTGTGAAAATACCTTTTAATCTTGACAGCCGCTGCATCGCTTCCTCCGCCCATGGCAAAGCCTCTTCCTGGGTCTAAAATAAGGAATCCGGCTTCCTCCAATCACGGCATTGAATCAGACACTGATTCCCCCGGGGTGGGGGGGGGAACCCGTGATTGGAGGATGACCGATCCGTCATTTCTGACGTAGGAAGAGGCTTGAGACGACCGGGGGAAGCTGGAGCCTCTGTCAAGATTAAAAAGGTAAGTATTTTCACAACACGAGTGAAATGTAAATTGTGATGAATTAAAGTGCCCCTGTTTTTAATCAGTTTTTAAAAAAACGGGCACTTTATCATCAAAATTTACATTCACTTTTAAAGGAACATACAAGTGCAAAACAAAAATAAAAATGTTCTTTTGTTATTGCGCTATTATTTGCATATGATATAACTATGCTTAACCCCTGCAAATTGATTAAACACACAGTTAAAGTCAGGTCCAGAGCAGCATTGTACTACTGGGAGCTAGCAGAACACATCTGGTGAGCCAATAAATATAGGCATATGTGTTTAGCCACCAATCACCATCTAGCTCCCAGTAGTATACATTGTTGCTCCTCTGCCTACTTAGCCATGCTTTTTTAACAAAGGATACCAAGAGAACAAAAGGAAATTTGAAAATAATATGACTAAAACATATGTTTTATAAAGGTAAATACTGTATATAAATGAAATCCACATGCAAATATACTTTTAAAGTTCTACCAAATCAGCAGAGCTATGACATTAGGTACAGAAAGTGAAGTGTGATCACTCCAGAGAACACGTTTCCTCTACTCTAGTCCAGTGGCAGTGTGCTTTACCCCACTCCAGCCGATACTTGGCATTGTGCATGTTGATGTGATGCTTGTGTACAGCTGTCCTTCCATAGAAAACCATTTCACAAAGCTCCCCACATACAGTTTGTCAGCTGATGTTGTTTCCAGAGGAGTTTCCAGATAAATATACATACATATATACACATACATACATAAACACACATATACACACACACCTACACACACATATATACATACACACATACCTACATATACATACATACATACACACACACACATTTACATACACACACGCATACATACATACACATTTACACATACATATACATACACACACACACACATATATATATATATATATATATATATATATACACACGCACATATATATATATATACACACACACACATGTTCACACAGACACAAACACATACATAGATACATACATACATACACACACATGTACTTGTTTCCATCTTTACAGCAGTCAGGAGATCTTTCATTTTACCTGTGTTATCCGCCAGTACTGTACTATGTTGTGGTACAGGCCGAGGCCGGCAGCAAATACCAGCGCACCAACAACCATTGTATGAGGGAAGAGTTGCTGTGTGTTCATTGAGTCTTGAGAAACAATTATGCTTTAGTCATGTCTGTCTAAAAAAGTTGTGGTAATCTTCCACCAATCAGTTCCCCTAAGGACTTTAGAGATATGGAAGACCTACATTAAAGAAACAGATCTAGCCACACTTACAAAGGAAGACTCTAATCTACTAGAGGAACCTATATCTTATTTAGAAATTATGCAGGCTATTGACTCCTTGCCTTCACAAAAGAGCCCAGGACCCGACAGTTTTTCTAATACTTATTATAAAACTTTTAAGCACATATTAACACCGCACCTTAATAAGCTTTTCAACTCAATAGATTTTTTTTTTAATTGTAATAGTAACAAATATTTAATTTCAGAAAACTTAAAATAAATTAGATTCCTATATATTTACTTCATAAGATATCTGATACAAGCTTGTGAAACCAAGTAATACACAAGTTCCATTTTTGCTCTTATACATAAAGCAGGAAAATCCCCACTTGAGTCAGATGCAAAGATCTACGCCAAAATCTTAGCGAATAGACTCAGCAAGCATCTGCCTCATCTTATACATATAGATCAGGCAGGCTTTATTCCGCGTCTGGAGACCAGGGACAACACGATCAGAACCCTTTATCTGATCGATTACGCAATAACTTCAAATCTGGAGGCGGTCCTGGTCTCAACCGACGTGGAGAAAACTTTTGATAGGATGAACTGGGCGTACCTGCAAACTACTTTGAGGGGGGTTGGATTTGGTTTAAAAATGATAAACATAATTTTTTAGTCTATACAACCACCCTACTGCTAAGGTTAAGGCAAATGGTATATTTTCAGAGTTCCTCCCTATATGTAACAGAACCCAACAGGGATGCCATCTCTCCCCGTTACTCTTTGCTATAGCGATGAGCCACTTGCAGCTCATATTAGATTAAATCACAATATCACAGGAGTCCACAGCTCCTTACAAAATAAGCCTATATGCAGATGACATTTTGCTGACTATTACCAAACCTACCACATCCCTTCCAGCTGTACTAGCTGAGTTTTAACAGTTTGGAGACCTTTCCCATTTTCTGATTAATGATCAAAAATCTAATATCTTAAATATTAATATGAACCCACAAGGGTTTGCTGAACTTGCCCAAGTTTGCCCATATCAATTGAACAGCAACCAAATTAGGTACCTAGGTGTGAATATTACCCCTAAAATTTCATCCCTTTTCAAAACTAACTACACTCCGCTTCTTCAGGATATCCTGAGAGACTGTCAGTCTTGGCAGCTCAAACACTTTTCTTGGTGGGGTAGAAATCAATTTGTAAAAATGTCTATTTTACTTTGTATACTCTATTTATTTCAGACTGTCCCTATTCATCTCTCTCCAGCCTTTTTTCAACAACTGCAATCTATTCTTAACAAGTTTATTTGGGGAGAGCGAAGACCAAGAGTAGCTAGAAAAACTATGTATATATCTAGGAATAGAGGGGGATTGGGAACACCTCACATCTTCCGATACTATCAGGCTAATGTGTTACAGCGAATCTTAAATTGGCATACAAGCTTACAAGATAAAGCATGGATCCCATTGGATACGCATATCTTAAAAACACCTCAGGTTGGTCCAATTTGCTGGTTAACAGATTAACTTTGACCTCTTAAAACCAAGTCTTCCCCCTTCTACAGACACATATTTTCTTCTTGGGACAATATCAATAAACAGGTGATAGGAATCTCCTCAGCATATTCCCCTATGTTTCTGTTTTTTCAGAATACGGAGTTGTTGTTTGGTGTTAATCTTGCCTCAGGTAATACTCATTATAGAGAATTAGGCTTTTCATCACCACTGACTGATTTCCTTTCTCAAGGGAAACTGCAACCCAGACAGGACTTGACACATTTTCTAACTGGCTAAAATATTCACAACTGCAACATCTTTTACACTTGTCCCCACATAAATCTCAGCTTTTACGTCTCCTTACCCAATTTGAGAAGCTTTGTAAAACTAGTATCTCCTTGAGAGGAACCCTAGCCTTATCAAGACGTATTGTAGATGACTGTATACATAAAACGCTGCCGTAATATACCCAGTCCTGGCAAGAAGAGCTAAATATAGACATTACACCAGAACAATGGTATAAACTATTTGACTTTACATATAGGTCTTCTACGTCTACTCAAATCCTTGAAATTAATTATAAGATCCTCTCGAGGTGGTACTTAACGCCTGCCAGTCTAAAGCTGATATACCCCAGGGCGTCTCCTCAGTGCTGGATGGACTGTGGGGGTATTGGGACCTTGTCACATGTGTTGTTGGTATATAAAAGGTCACAAAATTATTATTTAGCAGTAACCTCCAGTAAAATGTTGGAGAACTTACCTTAGCAGTTGCCAACCAATAAAATGTATATACGTAACATTATATTGATTCAAATCAATATTTATTCCTTAGTTCTTGATTAGTTAGCTTTATAGACACCTTGAATTATATTTATGTAGAAACTATATTATGAATCAATTATACACGCTTATTACAATACAACAAATGGTTCTATATAATTCCAATTAAACCACCAGAAATAGGCTATTTGTGCCTCCGTTTCTTTTTTTTCTTTTTAAGATTTTTTTTTCTCAGATGTTGTCTCCAAATATTGTAGATTATATATAAATGAAAGACACGCTTTATTTTCTCTCTTGGAATGTGGGGGGATTTTCCTCCCGAGCCCAGATAAAAAAAATAGTTTACCACCTTAAAAAATATAAACCAGATATTGTCTTTTTACAAGAGACACACTTGAGTTGTCAGAAAGCTGAGAAGCTGAGGATAGACTGGATTGGAAAGGTGATTGCTGTAGCCGCAAAAAGAGGGAAAGGGGGGTGGCGTATATCTTCAATAAAAATTTAGACCTTCAGGTATTATCAAGATAAAGACTGAGAGGGAAGATATTTGATTTTAGAATGAAAGATTAATGACTCTTTGTTTACACTGTGTAATTTATGTACGCTAAATGAATGTCGACCAGATTTCTGGGATAAACTCTTTGCTAAATTAGTTAATTTGTTAAATACACAGTTGATTATTGGAGGTGATTTTAATAGTGTTTTTATTCCCCACTTGGACAGGTTAAAAAATAAGAGCTCCTATAGATCTAGAAAAGAAGCAGAGAAATTATTTCAGATATTCAAAATATAATTATAACAGACCACGCGATTATTTCAATGTCTGTTCAGGTGGGGAATAGATGGAAAAATCAACGTGGAAAGTTCTTTTTTCCCTCTTTTTATCCTCCAATGTTAATTTTAGAAATTGGTTGATACAGAAATGGAGGGAGTATGTTTCCTTTAATAAAGAATATCGCTCCAAGGGAGAAATATTCTGGGAGGTCGCAAAGGCATATCTCAGAGGGGAGATAAAAGCGCACATGGTAACCAGGAAAATTAAGTTTAGAAATAGGGATACCCAATTGGCTAACCAACAAAAAAATAAATATGTTATAGAATATAGAAAACCCAATTAGTAGCAACCGGAATAATTATCAAAGGCTAAAATAGAGAGACCTTCCTTGATCAACGTCGGACTCAAGAGGAGATAAAAAACAAAGCAATGTTTGACAGGTTTTCTCCAAAATACTTGCTAATCTATCTAGGAGTAGGAAAAAGAATAATTATATTGTGACAATTGTCTCTGGGGGAATTAAGTATAATAACCCAAAGGATAGATATTTTAGCACAATTCCATAAATATTTTCAAAAAATATTTTCCTCCGTAGAATTTAATAAAGAAGCTAAAAAGTGTTTCTGGGATGAACTTAACCTACCAAAAATTCGTCCCGACCAATTATTAATATTAAACAAAGAAATCCCTTTAGAAGAAACAATCAAAACAATTAATGAGTTAGCTATGGGTAAAGTGCCTGGCCCTGACCAATTACCAACTGAATGCTACAAGATTCTCTCAGAGACAATTGCCCCCACATTAACAAATTTATTTAATTTATACTTTATACACCATAAGGAACCATCCAAAGGCTTTACTGCATCCAATATTGCACTTATACTTAAGAAGGATGAGGAGACCAATTTCATTGCTTAAAGTGACAGTCTACACCAACATTTTTCTTATTTAAAAAGATAGATAATCACTTTATTACCCATTCCCTGTTTTTGCATAACCAACACAGTTATATTAATATACTTTTTACCTCTGTGATTAACTTGTATCTAAGCCTTTGCAGACAACCTCCTTATCTAAGTGCCTTTGACAGACATGCAGTGTAGTCAATCAGTGAAGACTCCCAAATAACTTCACGGGAGTGAGCACAATGTTATCTATATGACACATGTGAACTAGCACAGTCTAACTGTGAAAAACTTTCAAAATGCTCTGAGCTAGGAGGCAGTTTTCAACTGTTTAGAAATCAGTTTAAGCCTAGCTAGGTTTAGCTTTTCAAAAACACCACCAAGGGAACAAAGCAAATTTGATGATAAAATTAAATTGGAAAGTTGTTTAAAATTGCATGCCCTATCTGAATCATGAAAGTTTAGTTTTGACTAGATTGTCCCTTTAACAATGACTATAAGATTTTAGCCAGTACATTAGCTGGATGTCTTAAAAGTGTAATAGGAGAAACAATAAAGATCAGACCGGTTTTATCCGGGGCAGAACAGCCCAAAAAAAATATAAGGAAAGCAATGACACTCATTGAATACTCTTTAGCATCACATAGAGCGGAGCCAAAGCCACAACAAAAATTTGCCTTAATAACTGGATGCGGAAAAGTCTTTTGACTACGTTCTATGGGATAATCTGTTCACCACCCTAAATAAGTTTGGCTTTATAGGCTCTCTCTCAATAGGCCTAATATATAAAAATCCTGTCTCCTTTCTGAATATTATAGTTTCTTATCTTCTGCTATAACTTTAAATAAAGGAACAAGACAGGGCTGTCCGCTATCACCGCTACTTTTGACATGGCCTTGGAACCTCTAGCAGTAATATCCCGAAATAGATTAGAGGGTATTACCATAGGTCAACAAAACTCTACCCTATCATTGTATGCGGATGACATCCTATTCTATATTAGGAACTCTAAAAAGAATATACCAATACTTCTGCATATTATTGCGGAATTCAGCAAATTCTCTGGATATAGGATTAATCTGTCCAAATCAGAGATTTTGTGGGTGATCAAAAAAATATATATATTTTAGTGGATAATCCCTTTAAACTGGCAGAAGGAAGTATTAAATGTTTAGGAATAATTATTTAAAAAAATCCGGAAGAATGCTACGACTCTAATTATATTCCAGTGTGGAAAAAATGTTTCTCTGATTTAAACCGATAGAGTAAGCTTCCTCTGTCTCTATTGGCAAAAATAGCCCTAATAAAAATGTGTCTATTCCCAAAGATTCTATTTCTGCTGCAAAATATTCCTTTATTTTTACGTAAAACAGATATTCAAAAATGTAACTCTAATTGCTCTCGCTTCCTTTGGGTGTCAGCAAAACCACGTATTTAATTAATAAGACTGATGCATTCCAAAGATATGTGTGGCTTTGCCTACCCTAACATCAAAACTACAATCTTGCATGTTTGTCTAAAATTGCCGTGGATTGGTTTACAGAAGCTGATTATATTACAAACTATAAGATAGAAGAAGCTATAATTGCTCCATATTCTCTTAAAGCGTGTTTACATTCTAATCAACTTAATGTTCTCAAAAATTACACTTTAAAATTTACAATTTATAATGTAGTTTTAGCATGCAGTAAAGTCTGTTCCAATCTCGGGAAAAATTATATACGTTCTAAATATTTACCTACACAGATTTTGAAAGCGGCTGCACCTTCTCAGTCTACAAGACATGGGCTTCTACACTTACAAAGTGTATCAGAACATTTGATTCATTATCGAGAAAATTTAACTTAGATAAAAGATCCTTTTTTGTTTACTTGCAAGATAGGCACTTTATTCACAATCAGAATTCTGTGGAAGGAAATTCCTGGACGATGGGTCTGTTGGATCCTATCATTAATAGATATCATATGAGTAAATACTCTTTGACACCCATTTACA
Organism: Bombina bombina; assembly: GCF_027579735.1. Taxonomy (NCBI): domain Eukaryota; kingdom Metazoa; phylum Chordata; class Amphibia; order Anura; family Bombinatoridae; genus Bombina; species Bombina bombina. Next base: position 399,600,065 of record NC_069502.1, read on the forward strand.
GGATTCTAGCCCTTAAGAGGACATAAGTTAAAATTGATAGACTCTTCCTTTCATGGAGCTCTGATATTCCAGGTATCAATATGGATTTCTTTCATAAAAGCTTTGCTAGAGTTACAAAATTTTCATTTGATATAGCAGTGAGAGAGTCACATTATAAACTCCTAAATAGAGCATATCTTATGCCTAAAATAATGGCAAAATTGAACAGACAAGGGATTAATGCATGCTATAGATGCAATTTTCCAGACGCTGATTTAATACATGTTTTTTATACCTGCCAAAAATCCAAAAACTATGGAAACAAATAGAGTATTGGCTGAATAAAATTTTGCCAAGCAGAATTACTTTTGAGGTTACACACATCTTTCTTTTATTTTCAGAGAAGAATGTACAGAATAAGTTACTGAGCAATACTGCAATTCTGCAAGCTAGACAAATGATACTTAAACCCTTAATAACAGAGGACGTGCCAGGTACGTCATCCAAAAAAACTCCCCTTAACGTCAATTGATTGCACGTTTAATTTGTTCCTGCCATAAGTAAAAAGACCTTATTATAGGGTTGAGGTTTATGAACTGAATATACATCAACTAAGTGGTCCTTTTATCTTTTTCGATGTAATAAGTAAACCCCTACATGCACATGTACAGGGATATTCTGTTATATTTGTGTTTACATTTTTGTTTGTTTTTTTCTTCCTGTTTTCTATATTGTTTGTACAAATTACAACAGCAGATTTTTGCTTTTGTTTGAAAATCAATAAAATTAATATTTAAAAAAAAACACCAGAAATTGTGTATTGTTAAGTCAAAAACAGCCAATTTATATGCCAATTAATCTGAACTGAAATAACCTTATTTAGCCACAGTAAAAAAAAAAAATTAAAATATATCACAATAGATTTAGAGAGATTTAACTACAATAACCAATTTATATGAAATTTCACAATCGTAAAACTGACTTATAAATATGGGATGTAAAATCCTTTCTAGCAAATAAAATTACTTAGCATCAATATGATTATTTCTAAATTACACAGGACTATGAATATACATTTAAAATACCAAATATCCCTTTAAATCACCAGCTTCAATTAAACTGTAGCAACAATGAATGTATTTTAAAATATTACATTATAATCACTGCCATACATTACCACATAACCAATTTGAAAAAGTCTCAGCTTTTTCAGATAAATCCGTTCACCTCATAAATAAGAAAGGTATTTGCAATTATGGAAAAAGAAAGTTAGGCCCTGTTTTTGCTTTATAGAGACTGTGTTCCAAATGCAGCAGTTGTGAGTCAATCAAAATTCCAGCAAAGACCTTTTTATTTCCTCTTGCATGAGCTTTTATCAAGTGATAAGCCCACCTCCTATATTGTAATCATTATTGAATATTCGGATACGCCCCATCGGTACTGTCTCTCCATTGGCCCTCGGAGCTGAACATTTCATTGGCTTACTGGGAACGTATAGGTTTTAACAGTCAATCCGCTTGACTGTAATTCTTGCATAAACCACCATAGGGCAGCAGACAACCAGAAATGCAGTCTCACCATCAATACTGCTAACAGTTTAATATCTATATTCTGATATATTTTTAATTGTATATTTAATATACTCACTATTTCTTGCCTCAGCAAACAATTATGTCCAATTTTTATGGGATCATTTAATACTATTTAATCTGAGTTTTTCCATACTAAACATGATATACTTTAAAAGTCACATTTTCTATGAAAGGATTTAGAAGGATTATTTTATTCTTTCAGCATAGATTCAATTCATATTTTACAATTGTCATCTTTTCTAAATATTTAGTGTATAACTATATGATAGGACTCAGGGTAGGCACTCCTGTAACAGCATTTATTAACCCCATCTGGAGCCCAATCTGTCCCTCAGATGTCTGGAAGATAGAAAAACAAAAATATGTTATTTATGGTATATATATTTTAAAATAGGACAATACAGTTGTTCATTTAATTTATTACAAACCTGAAATGCATTCTCAGATCCATGGATATATATATATATATATATATATATATATATATATATATATATATATATATATATATAAAAGCTCATTTATACAGTCTGAGTATCAATTCAATCTTTGAGAATTATACAGTTCATATAGATGAATTTCTAACTTCTCTTTTTAAAACCAAAATTTAAATTCTTTTATGCTTTCAGCACTCACAGGGTTAAATATTTTCTTTGTTTTCTCCTGCTATTTCCATTGAGACGTACATCTGAGCTTCGTGTATTTGAACTCAGTATGGGACAATGTAACTCTTGCATATACTTGGGCTTCAAAAGATTAGCTCTAGACCGAGCGACTGTTGTTCCTGCAGATAGGAAAACTCCTTAAACAGGCTTCCTTTGAAGTGGATAATTTAGACATCCTGGCTTGTAATGTGTATCTAGTCACAGCAGGGGCTTTGTGTTACCTAACCCAGACCATCTGACAAAGAACTGCAATTTACAGTAGAGAAATTATACATCCATAGATTAATTAATCTATGCACATAGCTAATAATAACTCATCTTTTACATGACATAATTCCCCCTTTCAATTTTCAATATATGTAGGACACATGTATTGGAAATTTACTGAAAACCCATGTAAATGGTGAGGGTATTTACATTATATGCATTATAGACTGTCTAATTATGAAGAGAGTCCGTTATTTTTTTAATCCTCACATTTATGCTCATTATCTAGGCATCTTTAAACTACAATATTTCTTTAGTGCATTTGGGGATATGACACTTCATTCTCCCTCTATGACTTTTAGTTGGGATCTAGGATGCACGCTCGCAAATGATTAATATGGACCCATTTATCCATAAAAGTACAATTTTTAGGTATCCTAATTTTATAGGCAACTGGAGATATTTTGTCAGTAATGACAAAAGGACCCTTCTATGATGGAATAAATTTCTTCTCCTTAACCTGATCTCTTCCAAAGTTATAAAGATAAACTTTATCATTTATTTCATATTCATTTTTGGACGTTTTGAGATCATAATAGGTTTTAGTGGCAGTTGCAGACTTCTCTATGTTCCTTTGAGCAAATGCAAAGACATATTACAGGTGCTTCCTTAAGTTCTCCACATATTGATGCGTATTGGCAGCATTTATTAAGTTCTGGTCTTATGTACAGTACAGTAGATGCTGAGGTAGAACCATTCTTCTGCTAGTCATCAATTCAATGGGTGACATCTTAGTAGTACTACTTGGAGTTGCTCTTAATGCCATTAGGACTAGAGGTAATTTTACATCCCAGTCTTTACCTGTTTCACTCACAAACGTTTTGAAGATTTTCACAATGGACTGGTTGTAACGCTTTACACCACCACTAGAGGCAGCTCTATATGCAATATGGAGCTTTCTTTTGACCCCTAGTATTTTCCAAATTTTGGTCATCACTTTGATAGTGAAGTGGGACCCCAATCAGATTCGATTCTGTGGGGTAAACCAAATCTGGAAAACACGTGGTTGATGAGCAATGCTGCACATGTTTTAGCACTATTATTAGGTGCCCTGATGCACTATACCCATTTGGTGAATAGGCATGTCACTGTTAACATGTATTTGCTACCTCTTGATGACCTAGTTACTGGACCAATAAAATCAATTTGTATATCGGACCATGGCATTACCATCCCACTTTTCGGCAAAGACGTTCCATGCGTTGGCGCAGTGGGTTGGAACTGTGGACAGATTAAACAACCTTGTCAGAAGGTTCGAACATCCTTCAACATATGCGGCCAAAAGGCATAGTCACGCAATATTTCATATGTTAATTTGGCACCCGATGGGAGCATCATGGGCATGTTGAAGCATGGGACCTCTGAACTTTTGTAGGTACCACCCATTGTTGGATGCCAGTTTTGGAGATTCTAATTAACAAACCATCCTGTAACTTGAATTGTGATCTGGACTTCATTAAGATTCTAAGATCTTCCTTACCAATACCGTCCTCTTTTGAGATGGGGTTGTTTTCAAGATCTTCTATGTGTTTATAAATGATATCTATAATGGGGTCTTTTTTTTACTAGTGATCAGGTCCTCACTAGGAGAATACTGACTCCATTGTACCAGGTTAGGCTCATTTTGTTGTTTAGCCTGGTTTCTGGTAATGGCTTCTACCTGAATTGCACCCATTAAGTGGTCGATATTAAGGAGTTCTCCAGTTATGGCTCCTTGTTTGGCTAATGAATCTGCAAGATCATTGCTTTCCTTATCAGAACCTAGAATCTTGGAATGACCCTTGGTCTTTTTCCAGTGTATGGTTAAACCATTGTACACCACTAGATTATCAATCTCGCAGAGCAACTTGCCATGTTTTGACTGGTTTGTTGTTAGTTTTCTGCATGCCATTTCTCTTCCAAGTTGTCAGGTATTCAACAAAACTGTCACCACATAATTTGAGTCAGTAATGATCACAAATTCATGAATACCTTGTTCAATAGCCATCTCAATAGTTTTTATAACAGCAGTTAGTTCTGCAACTTGACTGGATCTTGGCCCAATGTTGGAACCTACAGAAATATTTGGGAATCCATTTGCCCAAGTTATACCAATGCCAGCGACTAATCTGCATTCATTATCAATGACAATGGCATGGTAACAACCATCAACATATACAAGGTAAGGTTTGACAATGGTCCTCATTGTATATTTTATATGGGGAAAGCAATTGTTCATCCAGGAAATTGTCTTCTAATAACTCTTCCCCATGATCCATTGCAGTACAGTCATGCAGCTCAGCAAGCCCCTGTGCGACTGGATTCTTTTTATTTTGGTTGTAGCAAATTTCTAACAGCCAGCCTTGTAAGGAAAGAGTCCAAGCTGTTATGAGGCTATTAGACAGGTTCCCATCTCTTATTCTTTCACTTTGCAGATATAGCAAAGGCTGGTGGGCCATTTTTACAATAATTTTCTTGCCCTGTATATAGCTGCGGAAATGTTGTAGAGCCCATACAGTAGATAAGAGGGCTTTTTAGCAATCACTAAATTTTATTTCTACTGGGGATAAAGTTTTGCTCGCATAAGCAATGACTTTGCTTAAATTATCATGTTTTTGGTATAAAACAGCACTCATGCTTATATCTGTGTAACCTGTCTCTAAGTAGAAAGGTTTACCACCTTCAGGGTACGCTAAGCAAGATGCTTGAGTGAGTTTTCTCTTCAGCTCTCTTATGGGTGTCTCTTGAGCCTCACTCCAGTGCCATTTCACATCCTTCTTTCGAAGAAGTAGCAGTGCTTTAGTTAATTCTGCATAATTATCAATACATTTGAAAGAATAATTTGTCATACCCAGGAATTATCTTAATTCCTTTAAGTTAGTTGGGTTCTTAGAATTTATTATAGCTTCCACCTTTTAATTCTGAGGATTTAACCCTTCAGAAGTAACTTCATGACACAAGAAGTTTACACGAGTGCGACACCATTGAGCTTTTTGTATGGATAATTTGATACATGTCCTTTTAAGTTGGCTGAGGACGTGTTTAAGTTCTGTGATGTGTTTTTCAAAGTCTGTGCTTTTGATCAAAACATCATCAACATAGGATGACATCCTCCTTTCCAGGCATCAAGCATAGCCTTATGCATGAATACAGCAAATTCATGTCCTGAATTTATGTATCCAAACGGGAGCCTTTGGAATGCATACTGGACCTTTTGGAATGAGAATGCAAGATTATACTGGTCCTCCTCATGTACCTTTATGGTCCAATATCCCTGTGCACAATCAATGGCAGTGAATATTTTGGATCCCTGCATCTGCGCTAGGCACTGGTCAATATATGGCACAGGCCAGCCAGACATGTACACTCGTTTGTTTAGCTGTCTTAAGTCAGCACACAAACGCCATTTTCCATTGGGCTTAAGAACACCTAGAATAGGATTGTTATAAGAGCTATGCCACCTGTCTGATGATACCCCTTTCTTCCAGGTTCCTTATGATTTCTGCAAGAGAATCATATGAGGCTAAAGGGAGTCTGTATTGTTTAACAAAGACAGGTGGTGCATTGGGACCTGTTTGGATTCTTGCAATGTGCAGGTCTGTAGTCCCACAGTCATAAGGATCCCTAGCAAAAATATCCTTGTACTTTATCAGGAGTTCTTGTAGCTGTTGGCGTTCATCATCACTGGAACAGCCATTAGCTAAGGAGATTTGCTTCGACTATTTGCGGAAATCCTGGAAAGATTTCAGGCTGTCCTATCTCATAGGCTTCTTCCAACCTAGAGGTGAGATTGCCTTGATTATAATTTACATTGCCCCCATGATTCTGGGTATTTTTTATATTCTTGCTCTTTAATTGGCTGATCAAATACTAGGGAGGCTTCTTCAATTTTACAGATGCCTTCCTCTGAGCTGAAGGGATAAATAGACTGAATTGTAAACAATCCCTCTGGCATAGATGCAAAGGATTGTTCTATTAACTGTTCTTCAGTTAAGTATCCTTCAGGTATTGCAATTACATTACTCGATTCCAGAGCATATCCTATGGTAGTTCCCTTGGATAAGGTGATATCCTGTGGGGTCATGTTATGCACAATAACATGTATTGGAATAGTTCCAATATTTACCATAGGAGTATGGGAGTATTATTATACCCAGATGTTTCATTCTATGGAAGATGCATATTAATGTTTCAGAAGTTTTTAATTTCTGACCTCTTTTTACCTGTAAGGATAAGAGGAATTTATCAGCCCCAGCAGGGATTACAACATCGTTAGACACCTGCATATTCACAGCATATGGCATTTGCTGGTTTGATTTCAGGGCTGCATTTTCATCCTGAAATACTTCAGGGCCCCCCTTTAACCTGCTCCAGAGGCAAAGGTTAATCAAATCTATTTGTATGGCATATCTATGTAAGAGATCATTACCAACGTATATTTGATTATTGGGGTTATTTAAAACTAAAAATAGGTGCTTTGCTGATTAATTTCCTATAGAGATAGATAATAAACATTTAGCTGTGACATTATAGTTTTCTGATTTGTCTTTCCGGTCATAGACACAGAGATCTTGGGGAGAAAGATATTTAATCACTTTGGGTTCAGCGTTTTGCACCAATAAGCCTTCACTTATATGGCTTATATAGCTAGCTTCCTGTTTTAAGTTCAATTTGGCATACTTGGTTATTCCAAGGTCATGTTGCATAGGGATAAATAGATCATCTTTAACTTTTTCAATATCTGCGAGGAATTGAGCGTGACCTCCCCCTCACCCTTTAGGGGACTTAGCGTCCCCCTTGTGGAGAGATATGGTTAATACATAGCCATCTAAGGAAATATTGGCTATCTTTCCAGGGGAAATTTTAAAGGTTTTACCATCAGAGTCACTTAGGGCAATCTGATTATCCGTTTGTAGGATAGTTATTTCAGGTACAGAGCTATTCCTGTAATTAATCTCCACAGCATCTGGCTTCTCTGCCACCACGTGACAGTTATGTCTGGTGTGAGTTATGCTGGACCACTCATAATTAATAGGCCTTTTCACTTGTGACCAAAATTACATTATTTATGCAATCAATTATGGTGCTTAATTGCTTCAGGAGATCAATACCAATGATTAAGCAATCAGTTGGCAGATCCACTATAATGACAGGGTGCCTTATTACCCTGCTCCCCAGCTTTAGCTTTAACCTTGCAGTACCATAGACTCTGAGAGAGTCACCCCCAAAAAACCTATTAGTGAACCATCAAATTCCCTTAGTTTAGGTTTGTGTTTTGTTAGCTCATTTAGCTGTGTGTAGTACCTGTGGAATAAAATAGTTGCCTGAGATCCAGTATCAAATAATCTCATTATAGGGTTAGTAACTGAATCCTAGAGCTCGGCTAATACATATCTCCCTGCAGTTTCTAACATTTGACACATAAAATTTACATGTTTACACATTTGTGGGCTTTGCCACGTTTTATTTGTATCAACCACTTTACCTGATGCAGAAGAATTTTCGTTCTTACCAGTCACTCCCTCTATAATAGGGCTGACAGGGTTCCTGTGTACTGCATCTGTGGGAATAAGCTTAGGGGACAACTGCAAAAGAAAAGGTTTGTTAGAGCTTCCAGGCTGAGGCTGCCTGTCCTCACCGCTAAACTGTCCGTTTCTGGTCTGTAGTGAGAGAACATGATTAGTACCATTATTGACGATATATATATAAATGTATATACTGTAGGTGTAGATAGATATATATATATATATATATATATATATATATATATATATATACAGGGAGTGCAGAATTATTAGGCAAGTTGTATTTTTGAGGATTAATTTTATTATTGAACAACAACCATGTTCTCAATGAACCCAAAAAACTCATTAATATCAAAGCTGAATAGTTTTGGAAGTAGTTTTTAGTTTGTTTTTAGTTATAGCTATTTTAGGGGGATATCTGTGTGTGCAGGTGACTATTACTGTGCATAATTATTAGGCAACTTAACAAAAAACAAATATATACCCATTTCAATTATTTATTTTTACCAATGAAACCAATATAACATCTCAACATTCACAAATATACATTTCTGACATTCAAAAACAAAATAAAAACAAATCAGTGACCAATATAGCCACCTTTCTTTGCAAGGACACTCAAAAGCCTGCCATCCATGGATTCTGTCAGTGTTTTGATCTGTTCACCATCAACATTGCGTGCAGCAGCAACCACAGCCTCCCAGACACTGTTCAGAGAGGTGTACTGTTTTCCCTCCTTGTAAATCTCACATTTGATGATGGACCACAGGTTCTCAATGGGGTTCAGATCAGGTGAACAAGGAGGCCATGTCATAAGATTTTCTTCTTTTATACCCTTTCTTGCCAGCCACGCTGTGGAGTACTTGGACGCGTGTGATGGAGCATTGTCCTGCATGAAAATCATGTTTATCTTGAAGGATGCAGACTTCTTCCTGTACCACTGCTTGAAGAAGGTGTCTTCCAGAAACTGGCAGTAGGACTGGGAGTTGAGCTTGACTCCATCCTCAACCCGAAAAGGTCCCACAAGCTCATCTTTGATGACACCAGCCCAAACCAGTACTGCACCTCCACCTTGCTGGCGTCTGAGTCGGACTGGAGCTCTCTGCCCTATACCAATCCAGCCAAGGGCCCATCCATCTGGCCCAGCAAGACTCACTCTCATTTCATCAGTCCATAAAACCTTAGAAAAATCAGTCTTGAGATATTTCTTGGCCCAGTCTTGACGTTTCAGCTTGTGTGTCTTGTTCAGTGGTGGTCGTCTTTCAGCCTTTCTTACCTTGGCCATGTCTCTGAGTATTGCACACCTTGTGCTTTTGGGCACTCCAGTGATGTTGCAGCTCTGAAATATGGCCAAACTGGTGGCAAGTGGCATCTTGGCAGCTGCACGCTTGACTTTTCTCAGTTCATGGGCAGTTATTTTGCGCCTTGGTTTTTCCACATGCTTCTTGCGACCCTGTTGACTATTTTGAATGAAACGCTTGATTGTTCGATGATCACGCTTCAGAAGCTTTGCAATTTTAAGAGTGCTGCATCCCTCTGCAAGATATCTCACTATTTTTTACTTTTCTGAGCCTGTCAAGTCCTTCTTTTGACCCATTTTGCCAAAGGAAAGGAAGTTGCCTAATAATTATGCACACCTGATATAGGGTGTTGATGTCATTAGACCACACCCCTTCTCATTACAGAGATGCACATCACCTAATATGCTTAATTGGTAGTAGGCTTTCGAGCCTATACAGCTTGGAGTAAGACAACATGCATAAAGAGGATGATGTGGTCAAAATACTCATTTGCCTAATAATTCTGCACTCCCTGTATAAATAAATATCTATTTATAAATACATAGAAAATGTTCACCTATGTGAAGAACATTGGAATGTGAAATATTTATATTAAATACAGGAACACTTTATTAAATATTAATATTGCATAAATATTTATTTACTTGACTGCACTTATATTAATGTCTATATATGTATACATATGTATTTATGTATTTATATGTGTATATATATATATATATATATCTGTAAATACATATATACACATATAAATACATATGTACACAGTCACACATATAAACATATGTATACATACATATTTAGACATGTACTGTATGTATGTATGTATGTATGTATCTCTATGTTAAAGCCCTCTGCCTTTTATGATACCTGAGACCTCATACCTTTGAGCCCTTATAACTTTTTATTGCATTATTTTTTTTAAATATTTTTTATTATATATTGTTATAATGAGGGTAACTGTACTTTTAAATGTATTTTTGAAGTGTTTTTTTCCACTTTTTAGTTGAGGATAACCGTTAACCATAACTCTGAAGTCTCACTATCCGGAAGCATGTTAAATTCAATTGCGCTTAAAGGGATAGTCTAGTCAAGATTAAACTTTCATGATTCAGACAGAGCATGCTATTTTAAGCAACTTTCTCGTTGACTCCTATTATCAATTTTTCTACGTTCTCTTGGTATATTTATTTGAAAAAGCAAGAATGTAAGCTTAGGAGCCGGCGTTAAAAAAAATAAAAATACAGAATTGCAAAGCTGAAGTTAAGAACATTTATATAAGCTTACAAATACACACTAAAAATTAATAAAATAAGTAAAGAGTGGATCTACTTTCTATAGGAACTATATGTATATAAATGTTATAGTATCCTACTTAAAGGGACAGTCAACCCCAGAATGTTTGTTGTTTAAAAAGAAAGATAATTCCTTTATTACACATTCCCCAGTTTTGCATAACAAACACTGTTATAGAAATACACT